>NC_057799.1:405020139-405056503 GCF_018294505.1 Triticum aestivum | reverse complement strand
GGGCGTCACGCTCGATCCAGATCGAGCGAGAGGGCGAGGGGGTCGTGGGGAACGTGGGGGGAAGTGGGGTGACCAGGGGTTACGGTTTCGGGACGGGGAGGATAAGGTGAGTGGGGGGCGGCTTGGGCCAGTGGGCTGGCCTGCTGGGCCGAAGCCCGGGGAGTTGGGCCAATGGGGGGGTTCTCTTTTACTTTTTAGTTTAGTTTTGTTTTTCTGATTTGTTCTTTTCTCTTTAGTTATTATTATTTTCTATTTAATTTTAGTTTCCTCTTAGTTTCTATTTTAGAAAAATTATCACTAGTACCTAAACTTGCATTTATAATTATACTACTGCCATAGTAATTATTAACCCAAAACAAAATAGTTTAATTTTTAATAAAATCCAAATTGTATTTATTTAATTGTTTTAACTACTGTTTTAATTACCTAAGTGCATTTAAACCTTTTATATCAATGTGGTTTCTCCACCATTACTACTGATGCAATATTTGGCTCACCCGAACATTTAGTTTTAATATTTGAAAATTTTATTGTTTGCCTTTTATTTTAAATTTGAAATTTGAACTGGGTTTCAAACTAACACGAGTTTATCCACAGTAACGAGGTGACGTGGCATCCTTAGCGGGGGATCACTGTAGCTTAATTATCTGAGCGTCACACGACACTATTGCAAGATGCTGCTAACGCGACACAACGATCAGAGACCCTTCGACGAAACTGTGTGCGATGCAATAACCGCAAACGGTGGTGTAAAAAACCGTCAAAAAAGGTGCAAAACATTTTCGATGGAGGATGCATCAAACATGGTTCAGATTTTAGTTGAGTGTGTGATGCAGGGCATACGGTTCAGTTCAATTAACTGTTTGCGATGAGGAGGAACAAAAGAAACAGGCAGCCAGATGAATGTGTGTGCGATATACAGCATAGGGTTCACTCGGATGAACTGTTTGTGATTAGGCAACACAAAAGAAATGGTCAGCCAGATCAAGGTGTGTGCGATATACAGCATGCGGTTCACTCGGATGTACTGTTTGCTTTGAGAGAAGAGAACAGAAACGGTTCAACTTAACAAGATGTGTGTCATACGCGGCAAACAGGTCTGTAATCGGAAACGTGTGCGAAGACTGATAACAACACAGACGATTACTTCTAATAAGACGCGTGTGTTGTGCATGGGATTGTATACAGAACAACAACATATATATATATACAAACTTGTAAGGATATGGTTGCATAACTAAATTAAACATCCACTTACATAGGTGGTTGTAAGTGCATCTAGTGCCACCCCTAGTTGGTTTTGGAGTATTGACGACAAACTTGATTGAGGGACTAATGTGTTTGTGAGAATTGCAGGAGAACACAGGTAGTAGTCCCTCATTGATTCGGTTTACCTACCGGAGATGACCCCTAAAAATGTGTGAAGACATTGAAGACAATGGTGGTATCTGAAGATATTCACAATGAAGATTATGACTCGAGAAGACATTCACGTGAAGACTATGGAGTGCAAAGGCATAGTTGTTTCGTAGTTTCCTTTTCTTCTTTGTTGAGTCATAGAACCACCACACTGTTAAGTGGGGTCCAAGTGAACAAAGTCAGAGTGACTGAAGTGATGCTCAACCAAATCCTATGTCTTCGAGTGAAGACAATGAGAGCAAATCTTATCCAGAGCTGGATGAGTCAGCTTTACTTGTAGCCCAAGTCAAGCTGTCGCGTGTGTTTGAAATCTGGCTGTTGGACACGTGTCAGTTCCTTAGTGACCCGGGGTCATTTTGGACAAATCTGGCCGGGTTGCCTCCTGGCTATAAATAGCCCACCCCCTACACCATAAATTGGTGGCTGCTCAGAGTTAGTGCACGGCTTTTGTCGTTTGAGAGCAACCCACCTCCGAAGCATTTGAGAGAGAGATCCTTGTGAGGACAAAGCCCAAAACACCCAGAGCCAAAGAGTGTTAGGCATCACTGAAGTCTTTCTGTCCGCGTGATCTGAAGACTTATTACACTTGAGGACTGTGAATCCTCCAGCCGGTTAGGTGTCGCGTTCTGAGCATCCAAGAGTCATTATGGATTGCCGGTGAACGAAGTCTGTGAAGGTTTGGAAGTCTACCTTGAAGACTTACCTGAGTGATTGGGCGAGGACTAAGTGTTCTTAGCTCAAGGGGAATAAGGTGAAGACGCGGTCTTCTGAGTTGAATCTCAGCCTCCCTAACCAGACATACAGTTGTCACAGCAACTGGAACTGGTCCAACAAATCCTTGTCCTCTCCAAGCAACTGGTTCTATCACTTCCCTCTCTTTACTTACAGTTTGTCTTCATGAAGTCATTGCCTGCTTGCATGATCTGATTGACTTCACTGTTTGAAGACTGTTATTATTTGGCTTCATATTATCTTCCATCCTGATCCATACTACCTAGCTGCTAATAGTCTTCGTGCTTTCACTTCATTGCTTACTTGACTATGGATTGTCTAGTGTAGTCTACCCTCCGCTGCATATCAATAGGTTCATTTCTATTGTCTGTCTTCGAAACTCCCATGTTTTGAAGACTTTCATAAAAATCGCCTATTCACCCCCCTCTAGTCGATAACTAGCACTTTCCATTGGTATCAGAGCAGGGTGCTCCCTTGTTCTGTGTGATTCGAGTTAACCACCTGGAGTTTTAGCTATGTCGCCTGCAGGGATAATCAAAGTCTCCGCTGCGTGCCCTGTCTTTGATGGCACTGATTACCCCTACTAGAAGAATAAGATGCGCATGCATCTTGAAGCCATTGATGTCGACCTCTGGTATGTCGTCAAGAACGGCGTTTCCAAGACCGGTGAAGGTGTCACCCCTACTGATGTCAAGAAGTTCATTCAACTGGATTCTAGTGCCAAGAACATCATTTGTGGTCATCTGACCAAAGGACAGTATGGCCGCGTGAGTGCTCTAGAAACTTCAAAGCTAGTCTGGGACTGGCTCTCCAAGGTCAACGAAGGTGTCTTAACCCAGAGAGACTCAAGGATCAGTGTTCTTCACAACCTCTTCAACCGCTTCAAGAGAAAATGACAATGAGAATGTCCATCTCACATTTGATCGCCTCACTGACATCACAAATGAGCTTCGCGCACTCGGCGCCACTGAGATCACCAAGCATGAAATCGTCAAAACACTTCTGAGATCGCTTGACATCTCATTCGACACCCTGGCCCTGATGATTCAAGAACGCCTGACTTGAAGACTCTCGATCCGTCTGACATACTTGAAAGGCTCAACACACATGAGTTCCAGCACTCTGAGAAACGAGATACCTATGGTCCCAACTATGGCCGAACTCGCGCTTTCAAAAAGGCAAAGGTTGCTTCCTCTTCTGAAGAAGAATCTAACAGTTGTTCTGAGGATCCTGAAGACATTGGAGAGGAGCTTGCTATGCTTGTGAAGAAGTTCCAGAAGTTCACCAAGAAGAAAGGCTTCAGAAAGTCTTCAAGATCCTGCTCAAGAAATGATGAAGCTTCCACTCGTGATCACAAGAAGAGAACATGCCAAAAGTGTAAGAAACCTGGTCACTACATCTCTGAGTGTCCACATTGGGATAATGAGAACAAGAAGAAGAAGAAGAGCAAGGAATATGATTCTGATGACAAGAAGAAGAAGAAATCCTCAAAGTCTTCTTCCAAGTCTTCATCATACAAGAAGAGCTCATCTGGCAAGGCTCGTGCTTTTGTTGGCAAGGAGATGGATTCAGAGGAGGAGACTGCTTCTGAGGAGGCAGAGGTGGTGAAAGTGCAAGTATCACTTAGATTATATTTTGGTGTGATGACAATGTGGTTAGTGGAACTAATGTTGGTTGCTAAAGTTTATCTCAGGACTTTGTTTCCAAGGTGTCCATTGATGGAGGTGTGCGACCCCCCAGTCCAAAAAGATCAAAGGCGTGGTTACCGGCGACTCGAAGGTTTTTCGTTTTGGTTCGATTTGAGTTGTAGGTAAAACCGCACTATCAAGAGGGGTCTTCGTGGATTTAGTGTCGTGTGGGAATGCCTCCAAGACAGATACACCAGCCCTCCTACACCTCCTCAGATATTCCACTTATTGTGTGCTTTGCCGTGGTGTCCTGTGATGTTTCATCAGAAATCTTCTGGACACCCCATGTGCACGGGGTCTCTGACCCCCGTGCACACGGGGTAGTCAGAATATTTCGGGACACCCCGTGCGCACGGGGTCTCTGACCCCCGTGCGCACGGGGTACCTCGAAACTCACTGGACACCCCGTGCGCACGGGGCTGACTTGGCCCGTGCGCACGGGGCTGACTTGGCCCGTGCGCACGGGGTCCAACGGGCAGAAATCCCCTCCCGGCCAAGAACACTATATAAGCCCCCTTCTTCCTCCTCCATCCCTTAACCCTAATGTCTTGTTGAGATCCTCCATTGCTACACCCCATTTTGCTCACTACTCTCAATCCCTCTACCCAATCTTGTTGAAACTTTGGGGATTGGGAGAGCAAGACCCGATCTACACTTTGACCAAACCAAATCGCGTTCCCCACAACATTCATCTGCCATGACTTGTTACTCTTGGAGCTTGGGCTCCTAGGCGGTTAGAGGTTCCTCCGGAAGCTTCCTTGCTTGTGGTGTGCTCCGGAGAAGTTTGTAAAGGTGTGGTGGTCGCCTTCAAGACCAACCCCGAGTGATTCGAGGCTCATCCATTGGGGGTGACTCGAAGGAGATTACGGTGAGCCTTCGGTGGCGTTCCGCAAGCTTTGGCTCCGGCACCGCTCCAAACGGAGAGTAGCTCTTCCCCAAGGAAGAGTGAACTTCGGGATAAAATCCGCGTCCTCGTCTCACTTGTGGTTAATCCTTTCCTGCACTTTACTTAGCCTTGTATGCTTGTTGGCTTGCTAATTAGTTTGTTGCCTAGCATATTTAGCTTAGAGCTTGCTTGTCATATAGGTTGTGTTCACCTAGTTGCATATCTAGTGAACCCTTTTTATCCGCTAAGCCTTAAAATTGACAAGAAAGAGTAAAATTTGTAGTCTCCTATTCACCCCCCCTCTAGTCGACCGTATCGATCCTTTCAATTGGTATCAGAGCCTCGTGCTCTAATATAAGGTTTTACAACCTTAGAGGATATGGTCGATCTAGGGAATGAGGGAGGTGACACACCACTTGCGGAGGATGGTCAAAACCTACCCCCTGCCGCGGCCGACGCACTTGTTGCTCCGGCCGTTGCTCCCGTCGCCCCCATTAACCCGGGGGCCCCGTTGACCGCGGCCGATATTCTTTCAATGTTTGCGGACCTCAAAACTGCTATGTTGAAAGAAGTTCGCTCCTCGGTCAAGGAGGAAATTGATGCTCGCTTAAAGCCCTCGACATCCGCCTCAAACTCATTTGATCCAAATGCGGTTCATGATGCGGATGATTCGAGAGAACCTCTTGCATCCCCGGCTCGCACTCAAGTTCCCAAGTACAATGTCGTGGAACCCTTTTACTCACCACAACCCTTGCAGCACCCTCGCATTAATCATGTGGGGCCTCCGCCCCCTTTGAAAGCTAACGCGTTTGCTAAGTGGAAGCTAGATATGGAGTCTCATATTCGCAGTGCATCTACACAACTATGGTGGATTGTGGTCAACGGTTTCAACCCCAAGGATCCCATGAATCTCACTCCAAGAGAAGCGGTTTATGATCAACTCAATGCTACCGCCCACAACATGTTGCACACCGCGGTGACCGATGACTATAGTGACTCCATTGCTCTACTCAAGACCGCCAAGGAAATTTGGGATTGCCTTGAGGAGGCCCTCGAAGGTGATGAAGCAATTCGAAGATCTCGGTTGGCTTTGCTCAAGCAAGAAGTCAACCTATTTGTGAGAAATGGGGGTGAATCCGCGGAAGAGATATATCGAAGGTTGAAGTCTCTTGTGCTCAATTTGAGAACCTTTGGGTGCACTTGGGCAAATGATGATTTCATTAAGGACAAGTTCATTGATGCTATGGTTCTCACGGAACATACCATGGTGATGATGATACATCAATGCCCGGACTATCAAAAGTTGACCGCGGCACAAGTTGTATCCACTTTCTCAACTCATGTTCTTTTGGAGACCAAGTCCAAGAAGTCCTTTGCCATAGCTCAAGCCACCAAGAACTCAAATCTTGCATTGAAGGCCAAGAAAGTAGTTGCCCAACCCTCAAGGGATGAAGAAGTTGTTGAAGAGACTTGTGAGGAAGATGTTGACACCTCATGCTCGGCAAATGACTTTGCGGAATACTTGGCTCTCTTGGTCAAGAAATATTCCGGGACCATGGCAAACAAAGGGAAGAATCTACAAGGAAGATCGTTTGGACGAAGAAAATGCTACAATTGTGATAGCCCAAGACATTTTGTGCACGATTGTCCTTATGAGAGACGTGAAGACAAGTCCGAGAAGCTTGTGCTCAAGAAGAAGAAGTTCACCAAGTTTTCCAAGAGGAAAGATGACAAGGCTCTTGTTCATGAGGAGTACATGTCCGGAGATGAAGATGACGGTGATGATGATCATGTGGGCACGGCCGCCATTGCCATGCATGCCACTACCTCCTCCTCCACCACCGGCCTCTTCGACTCTCCCAACGAGGACAAGCCGTTCACTCATCATTGCCTCATGGCCAAAGAGGTAAAAACAAAGTCCAAATCTCTAAAACCCTTCATCCACACTCCCAATGTTTCATGTGAGATAGTGGAGGATGATGTGATGATGGTGTGGATAATGATGAGGAATCCTTGATGGCTTTCATGAAAACTCTTCATGGTGAAGCTCGTGCTCGTTTTAGCGATCTCCTTAAATCACTCGCCGAACGCGATGATTTTATTGAGAACGTTGAAAACCTCCTCATAGAGGAAAAAGAGAGAGTCGAACTCCTTGAGCACGAGCTACATGAAGAGCGTGTCATGAGAGCATCACTTGAGGAAGCCTTGTCTTCTCATAAAATTGACTTCGTTAAAACCGATGATGCGTTGCAACTTGCTCTTGAGAACAAAGATGCCCTTAAAGTAAGGGTTGAAAAGCTTCTAGTTGATCACACGAGACTTGTTGAGGAACATGAGCTCCTTGTGACTAGTTCCAAGGTTGTCAAAGGTGACCTCATTGCCCTCACCGAGTCTTATGCTCAACTTAAAGCTACAACCATTAAGGCTCTTACTTCCGTCCCTCATACTGATTTAAATGATGAATCTTGTACGGCTAACTTTGCTCATGATTGCACCTCTCTCCAAGAGGAGAATAAGAAGTTAAAAGCCCAAATTGAGAAAGGGCTTGTGTCGTGCATTCAAGGGGAGAAAAACCTCAAGGACCTCTTGAGCAACCAAAAGGAGTGTGTTGCCAAGGAGGGAATTGGGTTTGACCCCTCTTCTAACAAGAAGAAGACCAAGAAGAAGAGCCACAAGAAGAAGATCGGTCCTACTCCTCCTCCCCAACAAAAGATAGCATTTGTTCATGAAGGACACAAGGAGAAGGAGAAGAAAAAGGGAATGTTGGGGATGGCAAGGTCACTAGGGACAAGGCCATTCCCAAAGAGTTTGCCGGCAAGAACAACCCATCTTATGTCCTCATGAGAGGAGATGATGGTTATACCTTTGCTAAATTTGTTGGCACTAACTATGATGATTATGCTTGGACTATTTGGGTTCCTAAGACCCTTGTTGCTAACTCTCTAGGACCCATTGCAAAATGGGGACCTAAAATCAAAGCTTGATTCTTGTAGGACTATACCTCCGGTGGAACACAATGGGTGATCGATAGTGGTTGCACCAACCATATGACCGGAGAGAGGGAGATGCTTGTGGAGTTCATTGATTCGCTCAAGGCCACTTCAAACATCTCTTTTGGTGACAATAGCAAGGGCAAGGTATTGGGTTTGGGCAAGGTGGTAATCTCTAGTGATGCATCACTTAAGAATGTCATGCTTGTTCAATCCCTTCACTACAATTTACTTTCTACGATTCAATTGGCACGTGCCGGTTATGATTCTCATTTTGGTGAATTTCATGTGACCGTCTTTAAGAGAAGCAATCTCAAAGTGGTCTTTGTTGGGCATGTTGAAGACAACCTTTACGTGGTTGATTTCTCAAATGAGAAAACTTATCTTGCAACATGTCTAATGGCCAAGGCCGACGTGGGGTGGCTTTGGCACCGTCGGCTAGCACACGTTGGCATGAGAAATTTACAAGCTCTCTTAAAGGGGGAGCACATCCTTGGACTAACCAATGTGTCTTTTGCCAAAGATCGTCCTTGTAGTGCTTGCATTGCCGGAAAACTTCATGAAAAATCTCATAAGGTGACGACTATCATTACCACTTTGAGGCCTCTCGAGCTCATTCACTTGGATCTCTTTGGGCCTCCATCTTATGATAGTTTGGGAGGGAGGAGGTATTGCCTTGTCATTGTCAATGACTATACAAGATATACATGGGTGTTCTTTCTCAAGACTAAAGATGAAACTCAAGACACCTTCATCAACTTTGCCAAAGAAGCTCAACGTCAACATAATTGTGAGATCAAGGCAATTCGAAGTGACAACGGCACCGAGTTCAAAAATTACACTATGAACGAGTTCTTGAGCGATGAGGGGATCAAGCATCAATATGCCGCGCCATACACTCCCGAACAAAATGGTGTTGCAGAAAGGAAGAACCGGACTCTCATTGAGATGGCAAGGACCATGCTTGACGAGTACAAGTCTCCATACAAGCTTTGAGCCGAAGCCATCAACACCGCGTGCCATGCTACAAACCGGCTTTATCTTCGTAAGCTCAAGAACAAGACTCCCTACGAACTCCTAATCGGGAGAAAGCCTAACGTCAAATACTTTTGAGTATTCGGTTGTAAGTGTTTCATTCTAAATAAGAAATCCCATTTAGCTAAGTTTGCGCCTAAAACTTATGAGGGCATATTTGTTGGATATGCATCAAACTCTCATGCTTACCGTGTTCTCAACAAATCCACCGGATGTATTGAGGAAACGGTAAATGTGGAGTTTGATGAAGATAACGGTTCCCGTGCGGAGCAAATTGTTCCTAGTGTTGTAGGTGATGAGGCTCCTTCACAAGCTATAAGGACTATGGGGATAGGCCACATTCGTCCACAAGAAACACCCCAAGTCCAAGTAGAAGAAGGAGTAAGAGCCCCTCTTGTGGATTCTCCACAAGGGAAGTCATCACCGCCACCACAAGGTCAAGAAGCTATGGGAAATCATCAACCTATCCAAGAACAAGATCAAGTCCCTCATGTTCCCGAGCAAGATCAAGGGCAAGCTCAACCAAATGGCGAAGAACCAATCCGTGAGGCCCAAGGTCAAGCTCTTGATCAAGATCAAGATCAATCCCAACCTCAAGTGTCTTCCACATCATCACATCCAAGTGATCAAGAACTAGAGGTTGTGAAGAGAAGGGTGTCTCCAAGGCTAAAGCATTCCCAAGGCCAAGCTTCTTCCACAAGTTCAAAACCAAGTAAAGAAGAGCTTACCCTCAAAGTGCAAAAAGCGGCCGCCAAGTTAAAGCATCTTCAACATCTCACCGACAACATTTATGGAAGCATCAACAAAGGGGTAACTACTCGTAGACGTTTGGCAAAATTTTGTGAACATCACTCGTTTGTCTCTTGTGTTGAGCCCCTTAAGGTTGAAGATGCACTTGACGACCCGGATTGGGTAAATGCCATGCATGAAGAACTCAACAACTTCACCCGCAACAAAGTATAGACTCTTGTGAAGAGACCCAAAGAACATCATAATGTCATTGGAATAAAGTGGATCTTTAAGAACAAACAAGATGAGCATGGACAAGTCACTAGAAACAAGGCAAGGTTAGTGGCACAAGGGTTCACCCAAGTTGAAGGTTTGGACTTCGGTGAAACCTTTGCCCCCGTTGCCCGTCTTGAGTCCATTCGTATCTTGCTTGCATATGCTTCACATCATGATTTTAAATTGTATCAAATGGATGTGAAGAGTGCATTTCTTAATGGTCCTCTTAAGGAGTTGGTGTACGTCAAACAACCTCCCGGTTTCGAAGATCCCGATCACCCCTCTCACATTTATGAACTCCATAAGGCGCTCTATGGACTTAAACAAGCACCTCGTGCTTGGTATGATCACCTTACGGCGTTCTTAAGCGAGAAGGGGTTCCAGATCGGGTTAATAGATTCCACTCTCTTCACGAAGAGGGTAAAAGGAGAATTATTTGTGTGCCAAATATATGTTGATGATATTATTTTTGGTTCCACTAACCATGCTATTAACGTTGAGTTTGAGAATCTTATGACCAAGGAATTTGCTATGAGCATGATGGGAGAGTTGAAGTTTTTCCTCGGATTTCAAGTGAAGCAATTGAGAGGAGGAACCTTCATCAACCAAGCATTTTATATTCAAGACATGCTCAAGAGGTTCAAAATGCAAGATGTCAAGCCCATGAAGACGCCCATGCCCACAAATGGCCAACTTAATCTTGATCCCAATGGTAAAGATGTGGATCAAAAGGTATATCGCTCTATGATCGGTTCTTTGCTTTACCTTTGTGCATCTAGGCTGGATATTATGTTGAGTGTGTGTATGTGTGCAAGATTTCAATCCGCTCCCAGGGAGAGCCATTTTTAGGCAGTGAAAAGAATCCTTCGATATTTGGTTCATACCCCAAACTTGGGCCTTTGGTATCCCAAAGGAGCAACTTTCAAGTTATTGGGATATTCGGATTCGGATTGGGCCGGAGACAAGGTAGACCGCAAGTCCACTTCCGGGTCATGTCAATTCCTAGGGAGGTCATTGGTAAGTTGGTCTTCAAAGAAGGAGAATTGTGTGTCCCTTTCAACCGCCGAGGCCGAGTACATTGCCGCAGGAAGTTGTTGTGCACAATTATTATGGATGAGGCAAACTTTGATGGATTATGGTGTCAAATGTGACAAAGTGCCTCTATTTTGTGACAATGAAAGTGCAATCAAGATCGCCGACAATCCAGTGCAACATAGCCGAACCAAACATATTGAGATCCGTCATCACTTCATTCGAGATCATGTGGGCAAGGGAGACATTGATTTATTCCATGTCAACACCGAGAAGCAACTTGCCGACATTTTCACCAAGCCACTTGATGAAGCAAGATTCTGCGAGTTAAGGCATGAGCTGAATATCGTGGATATAAGTAACTTGGATTGAGGTTCTTGCATACACACACATACTCTACTAGTATCTTGTTTTAGATGTAGGCACCTAAGTAGGGGGAGCTAGCTCAACTAATGAGCTATCTTATCCTACTAGTGCATAAATTGAACAAAATCTTTCACATTAGCCATTTGAAGATGGCATTTGTGCTTCAAAGATGAGTATTGGTCTTGGGCCCAAGGTTCATATCTTTGTGGTGCCATACCAAACAAACTCAAACATGGTGGCTTCGGCCACCGCCCTCCGTTGGAGGTTGGATCTTTTTTTCTTTTTTTGTGTGGTTCTTCTTGTCCTTGTGTTCGTGTTTTGGTGTGTGTGTGTTTCTCGATTCTCTTCCAGTGCAAGTGCTACACATACTCCTTTCTAGTAGTGTTGGATTTCTTCTGTGACGTGTTCAGAAGTGAGGCAGAAATGCTCTTTGGGGTCTTGGTAAGAATTTGCATTCAGCCATAACCCAACAAGCTTCTTCCTGTCAAAATCCTCTGGATACCCCGTGCCCACGGCCCTTGTACCGTGCGCACGGGCCTCCGTGCGCATGGGGCCTTTAGCCCGTGCGCACGGGGTCTGTGGTTTCTGGCCCTGAAGAGGTGGGACGTGGGGGGGTTTGGGTTCTTTCCCACCCAGTCGCCCCCTCCACGCCCCAGATTGCCTCCAGGCCGCCGCCGTCGCCTCCTTGTCGCCGGTGCTCCTCCGTGCGCCGTGGGACTTCGCTGCTCCGTGGAGATCTCCTAGGATGGGGTCCTCCTCTGGTATCCCCCTCCCCTTGTCCTTCTTTTTCCTCCTTGGATCCTTATTAGTCTAGGGTTTCCTCCTCTACTAGTCTAGGCCAGTCGTTCCCTTGTGATAGACTAGAATCGGATGGGCATTACTGTGGCGGTTCTCCCTGCCGCACTCACTCCCGGATCTCGATCTGGAAGTGGTTGCCGCTGGGCGAACCCCGTGTCCACGGGCCTTGTACCGTGCGCACGGGACCCCCGTGTTCACGGTGGTCAGACCCCCGTGTGCACGGGGTACACAGTGGTGCCAGTCCTGTTTCTTCTCTGTCTTCCATTCCTCGCCAGCTTCTCGAGCACTTGTACTTATTTGTGTCTCTCGTGTTTGTTGTGTTTTGTTGCTGTTGTGTTTCAGACTCTGCTGACAAGAGGTCCGAGCTCCATCGCAAGCGCACCAAGGCAGGTTCCAGGGAATTCACTTTGGCTCTTCGTCAGCCGTCCGAAAGAATTGGTCAGGGCTCTGAGCTGGGACGTGTTCGTCGTGCCACCTCCAAGCAGCCAGTGATTGAAGCCTCCGAGGATTCAGAAGAGGAGTATGATTCGCAGGAAGATGCTCACTATGAGAACCCCGCAGATGCAGAGATAGAAGATGAGGATGATTCTGCTGATGATGTTGATGAGGAGGAAGGAGAGGAACATGTGCTCCCAGGAGGTCAGAATGTCAAGAATCTACCTCTCTCTAAGTGTACCAAGCCATAGCTTTGGGCTCGCAGGCAGGATTTCCCCTATGTGTCAAACACTGATGCAGGGGTTGACCCAAGATTCAAGAGTGATTTTCAACACCGTGTGTTCTCTGAGCTGATCATGACCAAGAAAAACAAGTTTGCCCCCCACAAGCAAATCAATGTGGAGGCTCTTCGGGACAATGATCATATCTATCCCGGTGTGTATAATGCTCTTGGGAGGCTTGGCTTGATCCCGTTCGTCGCCTTCCACCATCCGTACAGTGAAGATCTTGTGATGCAGTTCTTTGCCACCGTATACTTCCACAGTGATGAGGCTCGCACTATGACTTAGATGTCTGGCACATATGAGTGTGAGGCCTCCATGGCCAAGTTCTCTGACATCATTCCGTATCGGTTCTTTGCTGAGGAGCATCCTGAGTATGGCCGTGCTCGGGAGACAGGTAGAGATAAGGATGAGATTGCTTTTGCTTACAAGCCAGACAAGGACTTCACCACCGGTTCTATCAAACATTTGAAGCCAACCTATGATACTATGCGTCACATTCTTAGGTACACGCTTAATCCTAAGACCGGGGACTCTCACAATCTGAGGAGCTCCATGTTGGACATCTTTGTCTACCTTCATGACAAGAAGAAAGTGGATGTTCTGGACTTCATGTTCTTTGAGATCAGGCAGTGTGTTCAGGAGAACAAGTCATGCATCTATGCTCTGTTCATCCAAGCTTTGATTGAGTCTGTCTGTCCCGCCAGGTACATTGCCAAGTATCGCACCTCCTTTCCGAAGCGTGATGCCAACTGGCTTCCGGCTGCTCCTCCACCATATGTGCCTCCCAAGAAGGGGCGCAACCCCAGGCCTGAGGATCGTGCTACCTACACTGAGGGATGTTCATCCTATGTGCAGATTCCGCGTAGCACAGGGAAGCAGGTTGCTACTGATGCCAGTTTCACCAAAGAGGAGAAGAAGTCTCTTCTGAAGACCGTGAGCAACATGTTCAAAATGTGTCAGTCCATTCAGCGCCGTCAGGTCAAGGAGATTAACAAGGGCAAGCTGGTGAGGCGTCAGAAGAAGGCTGAGCGTGCTGCAGCTAGTGAGGAGGTTGGTCCAGGGTCTGAGGACCACGACAGTGTGGCCACAGCTCGTTCTTTTCCCTCGGAGGGATGGCACTTTGATGATGATGATGATGCTTCGAGCGCACCTCCTCTTGTCTAGAGTCTCGTTAGCATCGCCTTTTCCCTTTTTGTTGTCTTGATGACAAAGGGGGAGAAGTGTTCTATTAGGGGCGTTTGCAGTTGGTTTCAGTTGGGTGAGACCTCAAGGCCTCGTTTGTTTTGGTTGTGTTTATTTGAGTTGAGATACTCTTATTTACTTGCTTTCGCGGTGTGGTCGTGAGCTACCTAGTCTAGGTGAGAGACTATCTACTTTATGGAATTTATCTATGCTTATGTTGATATATCTTCTGGAGTATGATCAAGCTTCTATAGGTTTGTCTCACGTTTTCTGCTCACCACACTTGCATGTGATCTAGGCACCGTGTTGGGTATTATTATGTTGATCGCATGCCTTGACAATGTGGATCTAGGGGGAGCCTCATATGTGTGTGCTTGATGCATAATCAAGCATTTTTTTCCTTGCACATATATAGGGGGAGCTCCTTTGATCAACTATTGTCGCATGGCTGTTTACTTAAGTTGTATCCTGTATGCCATGTCCTAACCATATTGTCATCAATGCACCAAAAAGGGGGAGATTGAAAGTGCAAGTATCACTTAGGTTATATTTTGGTGTGATGACAATGTGGTTAGTGGAACTAATGTTGGTTGCTAAAGTTTATCTCAGGACTTTGGTTCCAAGGTGTCCATTGATGGAGGTGTGCGACCCCCCAGTCCAAAAAGATCAAAGGCGTGGTTACCGGCGACTCAAAGGTTTTTCGTTTTGGTTCGATTTGAGTCGTAGGTAAAACCACACTATCAAGAGGGGTCTTCGTGGATTTAGTGTCGTGTGGGAATGCCTCCAAGACAGATACACCAGCCCTCCTACACCTCCCCAGATATTCCACTTATTGTGTGCTTTGCCGTGGTGTCCTGTGATGTTTCATCAGAAATCTTCTGGACACCCCGTGTGCATGGGGTCTCTGACCCCCGTGCGCACGGGGTAGTCAGAATATTTCGGGACACCCCGTGCGCACGGGGTCTCTGACCCCCGTGCGCACGGGGTACCTCGAAACTCACTGGACACCCCGTGTGCACGGGGTCCAACGGGCAGAAATCCCCTCCCGGCCAAGAACACTATATAAGCCCCCTTCTTCCTCCTCCATCCCTTAACCCTAATGTCTTGTTGAGCTCCTCCATTGCTACACCCCATTTTGCTCACCACTCTCAATCCCTCCACCCAATCTTGTTGAAACTTTGGGGATTGGGAGAGCAAGACCCGATCTACACTTTGACCAAACCAAATCGCGTTCCCCGCAACATTCATCCACCATGACTTGTTACTCTTGGAGCTTGGGCTCCTAGGCGGTTAGAGGTTCCTCCGGAAGCTTCCTTGCTTGTGGTGTGCTCCGGAGAAGTTTGTAAAGGTGTGGTGGTCGCCTTCAAGACCAACCCCGAGTGATTCGAGGCTCATCCGTTGGGGGTGACTCGAAGGAGATTACGGTGAGCCTTCGGTGGCATTCCGCAAGCTTTGGCTCCAGCACCGCTCCAAACGGAGAGTAGCTCTTCCCCAAGGAAGAGTGAACTTCGGGATAAAATCCGCGTCCTCGTCTCACTTGTGGTTAATCCTTTCCCGCACTTTACTTAGCCTTGTATGCTTGTTGGCTTGCTAATTAGTTTGTTGCCTAGAATATTTAGCTTAGAGCTTGCTTGTCATATAGGTTGTGTTCACCTAGTTGCATATCTAGTGAACCCTTTTTATCCGCTAAGCCTTAAAATTGACAAGAAAGAGTAAAATTTGTAGTCTCCTATTCACCCCCCCTCTAGTCGACCGTATCGATCCTTTCAGGTGGAGTCTGAGGAGGAGTCCGACTCTGGCGTTGCAAGTCTGGCTCTAGCTACAGCATACGTTGCCAAGTCCATCTTCAACACTGAAGACAATGGCTCCGTCACCAACGCTGATGCCAATGACAAGGACGACTCTGCTCCCACCTACTGCTTCATGGCATGCGGTGACAAGGTAAACACACGCGATGCTTACTTTCAAACATCAAGTGAAGATGACTCTGAATGTGAATCTAAACCTAGCTACAAAACACTTGCTAAAATTGCAACTGAACAACAGAATGCCATGGAACATATTCAAAAATTGCTAGACAAAAGCGATGACCTGCTGGACGCGGAAATGACCCGATCTCAATCCTTAATTGAAGACATCAAAAATCTTCATGTTAAGTACGAGGAACTTGAAAGTCTTCATGAACGCTCTCAATAACTCATGAAAAGCTTTCCTATGATTATCTTCAAAGGAAGCAAGAACTTGAGAAATTGAGAACGGCTCATGAAGATCTTCAAAAAGAGAATGAGTCACTTTGCGCTCAACAGATCAGTTCCGCTCAGGGAGGATTAGAACCACCATGTCTAAAATGCCTTGAGCGTGATAACGCTACTTCTCTTGCTGAATGTTCCACTACTACTACTACTGTTGCAATATCTTCAACTGCTGATGTGGTAACTAACCCCTCTGCTGAGGATGCCACTTCTATTGCTGATGAAAATGCCAGGCTGAAGACATTGCTTGAGACAGGGATGTAAAAAAGTCTCAAATGGCATCAAACACTATGTGATGTCCTCAAAAAGCATATTCTGAACCGAAACCCTAGGAAAGAGGGTGTTGGGTTCGAGAGGAAAATGAATGTTGATGGTTCCTACTGGAAGCCTGAGCAGTACCCCAAAACCACATGGGTTGTTGCAAAGGGACCTTTAGTGGATCCATCCACCTTATCTGGCTTCACTTGTGCTAACCCGATTATCATTGATGAATCCCTTGATGCAAACTATAAACTGTTTAAGAATCAGAATGGTGAAGTGTTTGCCAGGTATATTGGTACTAACTGTAGGAATGGGCCACCTATGAAGAAGATCTGGGTGCCCAAAAGTTGTCTTGAGAATCTTCCTGTGAATGTCATCATGACACCACCTGGGAAGAAGACAAACCCTAGATCAAAGGCTTCATATGGTCCAAAGGCTTCATACAGACAGAGGACTCACCAGAGTCACCCTAACGCCAAAGTTTTGCAGGGAAATCATACTCAGACTTATGAATATGAGCGTGTTTCATCAAACCGCTATGTTCATAAGACCAAGAACTATTCTGCTTATTCATATGAGTATTATTCACCTCCTGCAAGGCTATTTGCTAGGGCTCCAAAGCCGAAGTTCTCAGATGCTGCACTTAGACTCATTGCTTCGAAGCCACCCCTGAAAATGTGGGTGGTTAAGAAAACTTAACTCTCTTTTGCAGGGAAAAGTCTCCAGCCGGAAATCAAAGGCGTCTGATGCTATTGCTGGGGACCTAAAAAATCTTGTGGGGCGCAAGATAAAATGCCCAAATGGTCTTACTATGTATTTTGTTCCAGAATCACTTGCCAATCATCCTATTAGTCCTAACCTGGATCTGAGCTTTGATAATCCGCTTGTTCATCAAATGTTTATGCTTCACAATACCCTTGGTGAAGCCTGTCCCCCTAACTGCACTGTAGGGTATGACACCACATGCTTCAGAATGGATTATGGACAGTGGATGCACTAATCACATGATTGGTGATCGAAGTCTTCTCATGGACTCAACCTTACGTCCATCTGACAAGAGTCACATCACAATTGCTGACACTAGTAAAAGCAAGGTTTTGGGTCTAGGTAGAGTTGCAATCTCAAAGGATCAGCACATGGATAAAGTGATGCTTGTTGAATCCCTTGGTTTCAACTTAATGTCTGTCTCAATGCTTTGTGATTTGAACATGATTGTGATATTTGGAAAATATCGTTGCCTTGTGCTTATGGAGTCTGACAAATCTCTAGTCTTTGAAGGGTATAAAAAGGACGACTTGTACATGGTAGATTTCTCAGCAGGACCACAGATGGCTGTATGTCTTCTAGCAAAAGCTTCAGAGTGCTGGCTCTGGCATCGAAGGCTAGGGCATGCTGGCATGAGGAACTTGTACACTCTCGCAAAGAAGAAACATGTCGTAGGCATCGAGGGCGTCAAGTTCAAGAAGGATCATCTGTGTGGTGCCTGCGAAGCTGGAAAGATGACGAGGGCCAAGCATCCCTCGAAGACAATCATAACAACATCCCAACCCTTCGAGCTGCTTCACATGGACTTACTTGGCCCTACTCACTACTCTACTCTTACTACCACCGCTTGTCTCTATGGCTTCGTCATTGTTGATGATTATTCAAGATATACATGGGTGCATATAATCCTCTACAAGAATGAAGTGCAGGATGTCTTCAGACGATTCGCCAACCGTGCCATGACGAACTATGGCATCAAGATCAAGCACATCAGAAGTGACAACGGCACAGAGTTCAAGAACACCGGCCTCGACACTTATCTTGATACATTGGGCATCACTCATGAGTTCTCTACTCCATACACACCTCAGCAGAATGGCATCATGGAGCGCAAGAACAGAACACTCATTGAGATGGCTCGGACGATGCTTGATGAGTACAAGACTCCAAGGAAGTTCTGGCCTGAAGCCATTGATACTGCATGCCACGTCATCAACCGTGTTTATCTTCACAAGCTTCTAAAGAAGACATCCTATGAGCTCCTAACTGGTAAGAAGCCAAACGTCAATTACTTCAGAGTATTTGGTGCTAGGTGCTGGATCAAGGATCCACATCACACTTCAAAATTTGCACCGAAAGCACATGAAGGTTTTATGCTTGGTTACGGAAAGGATTCTCACTCCTACAGAGTCTTCAACCTCTTTCACTATAAAGTGGTTGAAACTGTGGATGTGCGGTTCGATGAGACTAACGACTCGCAAAGAGAGCACCTACCAAATGTGCTAGATGAAGTCCCTCCTAGTGAATCGATTAAGCTTATGGGAACTGGAGAAATCATTCCTTCAGAGGCACAGGCTGAAGAAGAACTTATCATTTCTGCGCCAAACCAACCTGAAGACACTGCCCAGCCTGAAGCCAATGCTGAAGAAGAAGACAATGGTCAACAAGAGCAAACTATTCGTCCAATTCATCCTCGTGTTGCAAATGAAGTACTGATTGAGAAGATAATTGATAGCATCAATGCACCTGGTCCACTCACTCGTTCAAAAGCAACACAACTAGCAAAATTTCTGTGGGAACTTTGCATTTGTCTCTATATCTGAACCCAAGAAAGTTGCTGAAGCCTTCATGGAACCTGAATGGATTCAAGCTATGCAAGAAGAGCTTCAACAATTTGAGCTGAACAATGTGTGGGAATTAGTCAAGCGTCCTGACCCTCACAAGCACAATATCATTGGCACCAAATGGATCTATCGCAACAAACAAGATGAGCATGGTCAAGTTGTCAGAAACAAGGCTCGTCTAGTTGCTCAAGGATGCACTCAAGTTGAAGGGATTGACTTCGATGAAACATTTGCTCCGGTGGCTAGGCTTGAAGCCATTCGCATATTGCTAGCCTATGTCAACCATCACAACATCCTTCTATATCAAATGGATGTGAAGAGTGCCTTTCTCAACGGCAAGATTGAAGAAGAAGTGTATGTTGCACAACCACCTGGCTTTGAAGATCCAAAACATCCTGATACGGTATACAAGCTCAACAAGGCACTGTATGGCCTCAAACAAGCCCCACGAGCTTGGTATGATACACTCAAAGACTTCCTGAAGAGCAAAGGCTTCAAACCTGGTTCCCTGGATCCCACTCTCTTCACGAAGACATACGATGGTGAACTGTTTGTATGCCAGATCTATGTGGATGACATTATCTTCGGCTACACTAACAAAAGATACAGTGATGAGTT
Source organism: Triticum aestivum (assembly GCF_018294505.1). Taxonomy (NCBI): domain Eukaryota; kingdom Viridiplantae; phylum Streptophyta; class Magnoliopsida; order Poales; family Poaceae; genus Triticum; species Triticum aestivum. The sequence continues at coordinate 405,036,911 of NC_057799.1, read as the reverse complement.
TGGGCACATGATGCAAGAGCAATATCAGATGTCCATGATGGGTGAGCTGAAGTTCTTCCTTGGGCTTCAAATTCGTCAGTAGAGCAACGGCATCTTCATATCTCAAGAGAAGTACCTCAAAGATTGCCTGAAGAAGTTTGAAATGCAAGACTGCAAAGGTTACTCAACGCCAATGCCAACCAAAAGTCATCTGGGCCCCGACGACAATGGTAAAGAGTTCGATCAAAAGGTATATCGCTCCATGATTGGTTCTTTACTCTATTTATGTGCATCTAGGCCAGATATCATGCTTAGCGTTTGCATGTGTGCACGATTCCAAGCGGCACCAAAGGAATCGCGTCACTTAGTTGTGAAGCGAATTCTTCGATATTTGGCTTACACCCCAACACTAGGATCATGGTATCCAAAGGGCTCAGAGTTCGATCTAGTTGGATTCTCAGATGCTGATTATGCTGGTGACAAGGTTGATCGCAAGTCCACATCAGGCACATGTCACTTTCTTGGACGATCTCTTGTCTGTTGGTCTTCAAAGAAGCAGAACTGTGTGTCTCTCCACTGCTGAATCTGAATACATTGCTGCTGGATCTTGCTGCGCTCAGCTTCTATGGATGAAGCAAACTCTCAAGGACTATGGCATCCATCTGAAGCAAGTGCCACTCTACTGCGACAATGTAAGCGCCATCAAGATTGCCAACAACCTAGTTCAGCACTCGAAGACAAAGCACATTGAAATTCGTCATCACTTTCTCAGAGACCATGTAATGAAGGTAGATATTGATATCATTCACGTCAACATTGAAGAGCAATTGGCAGATATCTTCACAAAGCCCTTGGATGAGAAAAGGTTTTGCAAGTTGCGGTGTGAGCTAAATATCTTAGAATCCTCGAATGTCCTGTGATTGGACACACATCCTAACGCTTATGCATGTTGATGACTCAGATGTGCAACACACGAAGTAAAGTATATCTTCAATGAACGAAGACATACACTCTAAGTGTGAATACATTAATGCGGAATATGACTTCAGAGCGCCACGATAATTGTGCGCCGTGTCTGGGTCTAATACTTCCTATACGTTGGATAACGCCACCACCAAACCTGTGTTTGAAGTGTTTCATTTGGCGTCACATTTGCAGAGTCTTCGCATTTGGCTTGTCTTGAACATTGATTCGACTTCATGTTTATCTTCACAATGTTGATCTGGTACATATATGTGTGTTCTGTCCTCTACAGCATTCACTTATAGCTATGTCTTCTTGTTTGAATCTTTTGATCTAAGTGAATGTGATCAGACCCTAACCCCTTCTATGCTTCTACCTCAGACTCTATCTATCTAAATCATATGCATTCTATTGAAACTGTCGAATGTCGTCTCTGCGTCCTTGTCAGCAGAGGATACAGAGACAAAAGTTGAATATGTTTTAATGCTATATCCTTATTGCCTGAAACACGGAAAAGCCGAAACGACCACCCAACAGTCCAGGCGTGTGTGGGAACATGGAACAACTTCCAATATGTTGCATGCTTGCCATGTGTCATTCAGATGTGAACTGCCAGGGGCACCTGTGTAATTACGTTGTGCTGTCCCTTTCCTTATAAATACTCAACTCACCGCGGTCATTATCTCTTCTTCCACCTCGCCACCTCGCACAAACCCTAGAGCCTCCGCTAGCTCGCGTCGACACCGGAGACGAAGCGCTTAGCTGCTGCGACCTCTTCGACGCCGTCCTCACGCCGGTCGCGAACCTCGTCCTCTCCGCCGCCGCCGTAGGTGTCTTCCGCCGCCAAGTTAGGGCGCGAGAGATTGAACTGCTCGGTCTCCCTCTCAACTTCGTCTAGCAGTTCTTCGTGTGGTAATTAAATCTTACTTTTACTGCCTTTTTGATCCATCAGATCCATTCACTTTAACCAAAAGTGGTTTCTTAACTTCCAAAACTGGATCTGTCTTCTTCTGCATATCATATCTTGCCAAGTATATTCACTTATGCTTCACAACTAGTTAGATTCCTCACTTGTACTTATTCTTGGATTCGTACAAATCTGGAGCCAACTCTCATCAAATAACTGAATGTCTTCGCGCTATGAGGTCAATGTCTTCAAACTGATTTATCTTCAAAATCTTCTGAGAATGCATATGACCTCTTCCCTTCCCTCGCACCTCTAATGCTGTCACAGGTACATGTCCGTGGGAGAATCCCTTGGTTCTCATAGTCTGCATTCATTTGCAGAGTTCTTACAGCGTCACATTCACTCACCAGAAGCTAGTTCTTGTCTGACCAGCAAGAGGAAGCCACTCACAGTATTGAAGCCTTTCAGTCTGAACATCATGGCTATTGACAAGTCAGCAAGAAAGGGTGGCAGGCAGCGTCGTGGGGATACAGCCAAGGACTTGCCACCAGATCTTTTTGAAATGTACAAGACAGATCTTGAAGAGAATTACAATCAGCGCAAGACTCGAATCCAATGGATTCGAAGATATTGGGCAGAGGAATGGTTCAAGTATAGATTTGTCACCGTTGAGTATGCTGAAAAGAACACCATCAAGCAACCATGGGGAGATATTGTATACAGAGGTCTACTGCCCAAGTCCCGGTCTGAAGCCATTGCCCAAGGCTTCTACCCTTGCATGGTCCGTGGACCGCAGCCAGACAATGTCGACCCATCATCTCTGCTATGGTGTCGTGAAGACAATCTCTTCAAGCGCAATTTCTAGTTTGGAAAGGAGTCTGCTGCAAAGAACAAGAAAGCATTTGGACTCGACTTCAACCCTGGTCCATCTGCTCCAAGGGCTGATGGCACCCGTGATGCCAATCCAAACGTCGTCGGCCCCTTCTATAACCTCGAAGGCCTCATCACTCACATAGCAGTACAGGGGGCCGTCATGGATCACTCAGCTGATGACACTGATTCTGATGAAGCACCACCACCACCAAAGCCTCAGAAGCAAAAGAAGTCTAAGGCTTCAAAGCCCTCTACCGCACCAAAAGCTTCACGTGCGAAGCCATTGGCCACTGCACCTCCTGAAGCAAGTGTGCAATCTGAAGATCTCTCTCGCGTCTCCAAGAAGACAGAGAAATCCAAGCAGAAGAAGAAGCTCATCAAGAGTTCTGCGCAAGAACTGACCCTGGCTGCTGTTCTGTGCAATGAGGATGTCACCATTGATCTATCAAGCAATGTGGATGTTGGTGATGATGCCCTTGAGCTTCTGATGATAAGCAAGCAAGAGGCAGAGATCTTCAACGATCTGCCCCTCTTTGATGTGGATATTTTGAATAACTTCATCGATGAGTGGTTTGACAACCCGAGCCTCAGCATTTATGATCTTCATCTCCCTGTGGACATCAGTGTCACCTTCCATGGAGCCATTGCTGATGAATTGGCCTTGGCTCAGAAGATCGTCGAGGTGAAGAACAAAATTGATTATGAAAAGGCTCCATTCAAGAAGATGGCCAAGCTCAGTGTGGCTGATGTTCAAAGCTTCAAGCAGATGCTGCATGACCTCAAGGAAGAGTTTCACAAGAAGCATGAGGAAGCAAAAGGTTCAAGAGAGCGGATGAAATACTTCACAGGAAAATGTGTTCAAGTTCACAATGAGGCGGAGAAGCGCAAGGCTCTTGGGCGTCCAGGCATCGACCCCAAGATGGCTGCCAAACAGAAGAAGAAGCCTGCTGTGGCCCAAGCTGAAGCATCAAGGCAGGAAGCACCCCGCATTGTCTTCCCTGCCACCATGACAAGCTCGAAGCCTATGGTCCCCTCAGCAGCTTCAGAACTGAAGAAGACAAGGGCAACTGAGGTCGAAGCCAAGAAGCGCTAGCACAAGAATGCCTCTGATGGTGCTCTGTCAACAAAGAAGCCAAAGACAAAGTCTTCGCGGAAAGAGCGTGTTGCTGCCACATAGCCACTTGTTGTTGAGCCCATCTCAGTTGCTCGTCCTACCTCCTCCAACCAAGAGCGTCAACTCGTAGTCCATGAGCCTGCTTTCACTGAGGCTCCTGAAGATGAAGAGATTCCAGCTGTCGACCCCATCACAGCTGAAGACATTGGTCATGGCGACAATGTAGAAGATGATGAAGTCCTTCCTCAGATCGAGCACTAACTGGTATCATCGCCTGTTCTCACGAACAGCGAACTAATCAGCATTGATCGTCCTTTGACGCCAATTGCTCAGGATGCTTCGTGGGCTGATCGCCCTCAACAAGAGACCCCAAGTAATGAAGACACACCCAGTACTCCACCACCTCAAGTCACCACTCCGGTGCTTGACGACGACTACATGGTCCAGACCACTCCATCACCACAGGCGTCGCCTGCATTCCACAGGCTTCACAAAGGCCCTAGGCCATAGGTCGCCATGTCGAGCATTCCAGAGGGAGAAGTGAAACAAAGCTCAGTAGCACGCCAAGTGTTTCTTGAAGCCACTCCCACTGTGAATGTCTCTGAGTACGAAGCAAAAGCTGCTGAAGACATTCCGGCTGCATCAGCCGATGACCATCAAGAACCGCGTCAAGAAGAAGAAAGAGTTCCCACACCCCCAGTCACTCAAGAAGTTGTTCTCGAGGAGAACAAGTCAGTGCCCAACCCTGCTTTTACTGAAGAGGAGGTTGAAAACATTGAGGCGACCACAAACAACACTACTGAAGCCAATGACGTTGTCATGGCTGAAGATATTGTGGCGCCTGAAGCTAATGTTGCACCTGAAGCTAGTGTGCAACCTGAAGCCACAGTCAATGCCGAAGCTGCTGTTCCACCCCAAAGGCCTCACACTATTGAGCAGGCATATGATCGTGGCCAACTTGTCATTGTCTGATGGCCTGTTCTAGTTCCTCCTCCTGCTCCCGGACCACAATATGATTATCATGTGGAGCAAAGGCCTCAGGTCCAGAAGCCAAAGCCCAGACTGCCAAGATTTCCTGGTGCTGCAACATCGCCAGGATTGTTCAATGTAACCAGCTTCGGGGCACACAACACTTTCTTTGACAGTGCCAAGAACCCGTACTCGAAGCCAAAGATCTCATTTGATCGCTTCTGGAGTTTCAGCAGCGCAGTTATTAGTCATGTATCTTATACAATCAAGGGCGAATCTTTCCTCACACGCGTCTGGATTATGAAGCCATTGCTGGTCTGCCCTGCTTGGAAGAAGCTCTAGACCGTTTCAGAGATGCTGGCCTTCTGCAGTTCGTAACTGACAAAGAACATTGGAATGAGGAGCTTCTGCTGCAATTCTATGCCACTCTTCACATTCGTGGCTACAACAGGGATCCGAAGACTTGGGTCCTTGAGTGCATGACAGGTGATGTGCACCATGAAGACAAAGCTCAAGATATCATTGAGCTTACTTCCCAGCCCACTCCAGGTGAGCTCTATGAATCTGGTTGTCAACTGCACAGGAATGCATTGGAGAGCATATTTCAGAAGCCTGATGTCGGGACCCCGATTCCGAGTCACACCGATCTAGCCGGTAACACCTCATATCACTTTGCGGCCTCACGCACGGTACTCCCACGGGTGTCGCCTTACCATGGCCCGGGACCGTTTGCGCCTTTTGGCTCACGTATATGACAATGTCGCTAGCATCCATATGACAGAGAACCCGGGCCGACATGGCTAGTCGTGAACCCAAAGCGGCACTAACGTATGGGGACAGGCATACATGAATCAACATCGAACGTGTCGGTCAGCAGCGTGTGAATCCGGGCTGTAGCACTAGGCTAACAGGACTCCGGGAACCCGGGCTGTAGCAGGCTAGGCAGGACTCCGGATGTCACCGCGTGACATTTCCCCGAAGGGACAGACACAGGAACGATATGAAACACATGCCGGCCAGTCAAGTGTCCAGAGCAGTAGTGCTGGGCTAGCAGGACTCCGGTGAACCGGGCTGTAGCGGACTACTATGGCTCAAGGAGGCACTAGACTACATTTCCCCATAAGAGAGGCTGCTAAAGATAGACAACTAGATTGTCGGATCCCACACATACCAAGCATTTCAATCATACACACAATATGCTCGATATGTGCAAATACAACATGGCATCACAACAAGACTCTACGACTCAGAGTATTTATTCATTAGGCTCCGAAGAGCCAGATATTACAAACATGGGTCTCATGACCCAACATTCAGAGCATACAAGTCAAAACACATGCGGAAGCTTAACATGTCTGAGTACAGACATCTACAAATGAAAAAGGCTGAGAAGCCTGACTATCTACCAGATCCTGCCGAGGGCACAAGATCGTAGCTGAGGTAACAAGCTAAACGTCGAAGTCCACACGGAACTACTAGCGAGACTGACGTCTCTCTGCAAAACATAAAATAAGCAAACGTGAGTACAAATGTACCCAGCAAGACTTACATCAGGACTATCTATATATGCATCGGTATCAACAAAGGGGGTGGTGGAGTTTAACTGCAGCAAGCCAGCTTTGACTCGGTGGCTATCCTGAACTATGACTGCAAGTAACTCTTTTGAGGTGGCGCACACGAGTTCACATATTCACCATATCAATACACCACTATGGATCCGCTCCCGTCTCCCTACGAGAACGCCATCCATAGCACTCACGCTTATCTTGCGCATTTTAGAGTATCCACTTTCACTTGTCTATGAACTGTACAGGCGACCCAGAAGTCCTTTACCGTGGACACGGCTATTCGAATAGATCATATTAACCCTGCAGGGGTGTACTTCATCACACACGCTCTCGCCACTTACCACCATGTACACCTCGTGTACCTCGGCAACCTTCAAGCGGAAGCCTAGCGAGGGAGTCGGCCACGACCTGACTAACCACACAAGTCTCTCGTCCAGGTTTATCGCCTATTCGGGTTCCATCCGCAAGGAGATCCGGCCGGGGTGTCGCTCACGGCCCCAAACGATGTGTGCAGGGTTCCCGAGCCCACCATCCGGGTGCCACTCGGTACACCAGGCCACGTGTGCCTAGTCTGTCCCAACCCCACCTGTACTGGGTGCCACTTGGTAGACTACTAACACTACCTACAAACACCAGAGACTAGTTGCAACTCCTGGACAGAGATCGAGGCGGTTAATAAGCCGAGAGGGGTCGAGTTACCGGAACCCAATGTGTGGTAGTAACTGTTCATGGATCACAAACATAGAACTCAGTTCCTGAGGACGGCTTCAATGAGACAACCCACCATGTACTCCTACATGGCCTCTCACCGCTACATTTACCAAATCGTGTTCACACACTTAGCTCTCACACAGTAGGACATGTTCACCACTTTCCAATTCATTCCCGATGAATCAGACCTGACACAACTCTAAGCAATAGCAGGCATGACAAACAAGCATGAATGAGTAGGCACATCAGGGCTCAAACAACTCCTACTCATGCTAGTGGGTTTCATCTATTTACTGTGACAATGACAGGTCATGCAGAGGAAAGGGGTTCAGCTACCGCAGCAAGTAACAGATAGATCGTTGTTGTCCTAATGCAGTAAAAGAGAGCAGGAGCAAGAGAGTGGGATTGTATCGGAATGAACAAGGGGGTTTTGCTTGCCTGGCACTTCTGAAGATAGTATAGTTCTTCATCGGTGTCATCGAACTCATCGTCGGAACCACATCTATCGAGAGGGGCAAGCACCGGCAAACAAGGAAGAACACAATCAATGCAATGCACAATATGATGCATGAATGTGACATGGCAATATGCTGTGAATTGACCTAATGCAGCTAGCAACAAGTGCAAGGGAGTCCATTTGAACCAAAGGTTCAAATGCAAACTCTAGTTTGAGCATTTAAAATGCCATTTGAATGTTTTCACTTATACAGCAGGTATAAGTTGGTTTTTCATGCATGAAAGTAGCATAAATGGATAGATTGGATTTTTCTGATAATTTTTCATATATAAATTATTTGATTTGGAGCTACGGTTGAATTTCTATGGGTTTTTGAAGTTTTAAACATTTTCTGGAATTTTCAGATTTATTACTAAATAAGAAAATCCCAGCAAATGTATTTATGATGTCAGCAGTGTGTCATAGCGACGTCAGCAGTCAACCACGGTCAAACCTGACGGTGGGACCCGCATGTCATTGAGACAGTGTTGAACTCCGGTTAACCCCGCGTTGACTCAGCTTTGACCCGTCGTGGGGCCCGGTGTCAGTGTCACTGGGTTAAACTAACCACAGGGTTAGTGGCTAACCTAATCTGCCACGTCACCTAGCCGGCGTTTAGCCGCCGGTGCTAATCAGGACGCGGCGGCGCTCCTCGTCTGGCCATCTCCGGCGATGAGAGCTCGCGTGGCTGGGCGCGTTGGAACCGGAGCAAGGAGGCGCGTAGGTTGGTGGCCTCAGGCGATGCTAGGGTGGCCGGGAACGTCGACGGCGTCGAGTTCCGTGGCGGCGCAGCTGCGGCTTGCACGGGTGCGAGGGCCACGGTGCACGAGCGGGCGACCTAAGGCGCGCTACGGGTTCCTGGAGAAACCCGGAGCACGACTCCATGCTTGGGTTGGTCGGGCGGGGCAGCTAGCAGCGGCGAGCTTCGCGGCGGCGGCAGCGAGTGCTCGGCCATGGCGGGGATGCGATTAGAGAGCGGGAACAGAGGGGGTGAGCACGGGGGAAGGTGTAGGAGCTCACAAAGATGCGGTAGAGAAGGTCAACGTGCTCGGGGAAGCGTCGGAGGCGACGGATTGACGACGGCGATCTCGGGCGCCCGTCGGTGTAGATGATGATGATGGCGTCACTGCAGTGCTTCCCGGCTTGCTTGGCTCGGTAGAGGTGACGAGGACGATGTCACGGAGCTCATGGGCACGTCGGAGGGGCGAGGGGGTGGCTGTGGCTACGGTGGTGCTCGTCGGCGGCGACGGCTGCGCTCGGCGCGGGTGAGAGGAAGGGGGCAGAGGGGAGAGAGCCACGGGGAGAGTGAGAGAGGGCCAGAGGGGTTGCGTGGCGCCCTTAGCCAGCTCCAGGCGGTCGGCGGCAAGCAGGAGGTGGCGAGCTACGGGCACGCGCGCGTCGGGCACGCGCTCCGCGTCCGATTGGCGCGAGGTGGAAGACGACTGGCACTTGCCAGGTGGGCTGGGCCGGCTGGAGGAGCTGGGCCAGGTAAGTGGCCCAGGTAGGTTTCCTTTCTCTCTCTTTTTTTTGTTTCTGTTTTCTAATATTCTGTAGTCTTTAGGGCTTTATTAAAAATACTTAGACACTTCCAAAAATCATGAAACTACTCATGATCACTGTTGGGAATATATCCTACAGTAAACATTTTAGTTTATGATTATTTGAGCATTTAAAATATTTAATAGCATTTAAATGCCCAAATGCAAATAGAGTATGATTTAATCCAGAGCCCAAATATGTCATGGAAAAATGTGCAGCACCTCTGGTTATTGTTTCCAACATTTTCCAGAAATGATGAACATTTTTGAAAGCCATTTGGAAACACTGAGAATATTTTAGTTGAGCCTAGTGAATTCCTTTGATGCTAGGGTTTATGCAATCCCCATTTCAATTTTCTGCAAAATTCAAACATGATGCACACCTGAAGCTAGCCTAGTGCAATACAAGAAGCTAGGGATGTGACAACTCACCCCCACTAAAACAAGAATCTCGTCCCGAGATTCAAGCGTAGGGTAAGGTGAAAGGGGAATGCAACTAACATAATCTTCATGATCCAATTGTTCTTCTCGGAGATGTTGATTCATTGCATCATCTTGATCTTGACATCTTTTCTTTCGGGAGCTTCATCCAACTATGATGACGGAAGAGAGGGAAACTCTACAGGATTGATCTTCTCGAAGATCGAGCTATACAAGATCAACTCGCGGAATGAGATGTTGAAACATCTCGAGTTGAGACACAAAACACGTCGAGAGGGATGGAAGAACAAACGATGAGGTTTGATTTGGTGGGCAACAATCCCACACTTAGATAGTATGGTGCATGGGTCCCAAAGCAGCGAGGAGTTAATTACCATGACTCCATAACGGGGCACCTTAGGAAAGGTGACTCATAGAATTCTTCCCTTAAGTGGCAAAAAGAATTACTTTTGATACAAAGATCATTGAAACTCTTTATACCAGCGTAAGGCAATTTTACAAATGATCGTTTGAAAGAATTCAAAAGAATGGCACACTCAATTTGGAAAGGAAACTATGGTTATAGAACAACTCGGCAAATGGAAGGCACATTCCAGTTGATACCAAGGACATAACCTAGTGACTGCGCGTGCTTTCAAGAACTTGAGCATTTCCATATTCATCAAGGTTTTACCAACATCCGTGCCGAGGATCCTGGCAACACATCATACTACCATAATGAACGGTGATGGAGGATGCAGGTGCAAAGGAGGACAACACTTTCTCAGATTTCACCTTAGCGAAGCCAAGGGAGCAAAATCTGGATGATCGACCGAGAGACATTTAGCACTCCGCTTCTAATGTTCTCCTTGATGTACTGGTTACTACGGTCATGCTTAAAGCATCAACATAGCCATCAAGTAGTGGTCGGACTTCGGAATGCAAAGGATCCATAAGGAACAACTAGGGAGCAAATCCTACGAAATCCTTATGGGGAGGTGGCCAACTTTCTCAATCAAGATACTACAATAATAGGTCTTCCGGCTGGGTGTGTTGGCCACGACATCCACTTACCGGTAACAGAGAGACCATTAGTATAGTTCTTGGGAAACGTTCAACCATCACATCTGCCTGAGATTCAGATCTGGTTGGTGTCGGGATATTCCAGACTCATCAGGTCTAGAAAGAAAAATGAAAGTTTGCAACGCAATTCGACGAGATGACGTTGCGAGATTCTCGGGGCATGAACTACGATAGCAAGCTCCAAAACATGAGCTGGTTCCGCTACAAACCTGTGAACATGCTATCCAAGACAAGCATGACCACGTGGTAGTCTTATAATAAAACACTACCGAGTTCAGGTGGGGAACCGTCATCGCGGAGAACGAAGTCCTTGCATAAGTCATATGACTAGCTCTTATGATTCTTCTCCTTGAACAAATCAGTTAGTGGCTCGAGGTGCCACGGAATTCATATGGAACGAAGATGATCAGTCTAACAGACCATAGAATACTTCACACATGCATAACTGACTTGGGATGATTCCAGAGGAAGCAAAACAAACTTTCTCGAATTCCCGGCAGCAACTTACATCAAGTGCATGTGAATTAGAGGAAGTATTTTCTTCATCCAAACATATGCTTCATGAGCGGGACATGAAGATAATGCTTATAAAAGTTTCCAACACTAGCTTAATGCTCAACAAAATCATGGACAAGATGGAAATGTTGTCAATGAGCTCAACAACAATCCATCCAGGCTTCCATATAGATGGAGTTCCAAAATTAAGTAAACACGGGAATAGCATTGGTCAGACCCAAAAGATGTAATGGTGTATGCTCGAGGAATCAACCACGAGTAGGACAACATTACAAACATCATTGGTTCTGATTTGATTTGATGATAGCCCATACTCAAATCAAAGTTTGGTTAAGATGATAGGTCCATTAATTGATCACGAGGACCAATCGATGAAGAAATTATCTTTCTACGACACACACACACACAAGAGATATCCTTTGGAAAGAACTAAGCCAGGCAAGCTTTTATCTTCCAACTCTCCAAGTTGTTGTTTAGCTTGACCAACTAGCTCAGGGGTATCCAACACGGATTCTTGGAGAAGGGGTGGTTTACAGGAAACCAACTTGATCACGAGCTCAACATAACAGTCAGGAAACAACCTGGTGATACTTCCGAGAAGATAATCAGAAAATCACAGACCACCGATATGTTACTAAGCTCGAGAACAATCTTGCTTTTCAGGGCAAGACGATGTGATCAAAAAGGGCGAGGAATTGATACAATCCTAACTCGTTGACCGAAGGGTGCACCAGCAAACTGGACTAGGTAACACGATCAACCTTGGGATGATGATTGAACAACCAACACGCTAAGAATGAGGGTATTGCCATTAACTACCAAGCAACAAGTTGCTCAGAGTATTGATTTCACACATCACGGTTCACTTGTCGGTGTTCCGGTTGTGACAACACGGGACCGAGGAATGAATAATGATGGCGAGAAGTATCACTGCGTCAAGAATTCATAAGAGGTGGTGCAATTCTCATGACACTCTTGACATAAAGATGGTAATACTCCAAGGTAGAACAGAATCAAAAGCTGGTTTGGCGTTTTGATCTGCGGAATACAACTACTTTGACCCAATCCCAGAGATGGACGAGGTACTGGAGTTTGTTTCTCCTAGTCATTCTGAAATAGAACGGCTTGACGGACCACAAGAATAATAAGCATCGATAACACGGATGCACAATTACTCCTGACTATCAATTGATAGACAGAGGTCAGAATACAACTAAAGAGAGACAACTCAAAGGAACATATGGTTTTTTGAGTTGCGGATGCATAAATTTAGTATGTCAAACAAGTTCAACATATTTCTTCCAGATAATCCATGCGGAAAGGTAGGACTGGCAGATTCACAATATGGATGGAGTACTCCTCAAGAGCACCCTGGTTGTGATCTTTTGGTTCAAAAGAACTTCTGCCATGATGGTTCATGGTATTGGAAGAATGAGATACCACGGACCTCGAGGACTATCGCAAGGTTACTAATATCCTAAAGGTACGAGCAACACTATCAACACAAGGTAAGTAGAGTGAATCTTGGGTCAAGAACCCAAGAATAGAATACCTACTACTAAATTGCATCACGGGATGCTTTCGGGAATGATGGCCAGAATCATCACACTGGAAACACAAAACATGGCTAGATTACTAGGTGATCCTCTAAGACACCTAGGGTCATAATAATAGCTCCAACACATATACCGAGGCAATAGAGTGCCTCAACGCACCGGTAGTGTGCTTAATCTGGCCCAAAGGGACGCAAAAATAGAGGGAAAGGATTTTGCAAATGCATCAGATTGTTTAGAAACCTGGGATGACTCGGGCAACATAACGGCTGTAAAGGCTCAAAAGGATTTGAGATATCCTGCAAAATGGATGCATAACCACTCAACATCATGATATCAAGGTTCCGAGATCAGCTATCAACACACGGAAGTAGTAGAATCTGAACTGAGGCTTCAGACCAACAATCCTACGAGTCTACGGATTAGTAACACGTGATCCTGATAGAAAGATGAGAAGCCTAGTTCTTAATCCCCGTAGAAGAGAAGAGGGTGACTCAGATCAGAGGACATAAGGTAAGGGAGTAAAAAGAGCCTTACGTTCCCTTCCACAATCAATTCCCTTATATAACTAAAGCATTTCTAGACTCAACTTCGACCAGTTTGGCTTCGTAAACCTACAGGCAGTCAGGCTCTGATACCAAAGCTGTCGGGACCCCGATTCCGAGTCACACCGATCTAGCCGGTAACACCTCATATCACTTTGCGGCCTCACGCACGGTACTCCCACGGGTGTCGCCTTACCATGGCCCGGGACCGTTTGCGCCTTTTGGCTCACGTATATGACAATGTCGCTAGCATCCATATGACAGAGAACCCGGGCCGACATGGCTAGTCGTGAACCCAAAGCGGCACTAACGTATGGGGACAGGCATACATGAATCAACATCGAACGTGTCGGTCAGCAGCGTGCGAATCCGGGCTGTAGCACTAGGCTAACAGGACTCCGGGAACCCGGGCTGTAGCAGGCTAGGCAGGACTCCGGATGTCACCGCGTGACATTTCCCCGAAGGGACAGACACAGGAACGATATGAAACACATGCCGGCCAGTCAAGTGTCCAGAGCAGTAGTGCTGGGCTAGCAGGACTCCGGTGAACCGGGCTGTAGCGGACTACTATGGCTCAAGGAGGCACTAGACTACATTTCCCCATAAGAGAGGCTGCTAAAGATAGACAACTAGATTGTCGGATCCCACACATACCAAGCATTTCAATCATACACACAATATGCTCGATATGTGCAAATACAACATGGCATCACAACAAGACTCTACGACTCAGAGAATTTATTCATTAGGCTCCGAAGAGCCAGATATTACAAACATGGGTCTCATGACCCAACATTCAGAGCATACAAGTCAAAACACATGCGGAAGCTTAACATGTCTGAGTACAGACATCTACAAATGAAAAAGGCTGAGAAGCCTGACTATCTACCAGATCCTGCCGAGGGCACAAGATCGTAGCTGAGGTAACAAGCTAAACGTCGAAGTCCACACGGAACTACTAGCGAGACTGACGTCTCTCTGCAAAACATAAAATAAGCAAACGTGAGTACAAATGTACCCAGCAAGACTTACATCAGGACTATCTATATATGCATCGGTATCAACAAAGGGGGTGGTGGAGTTTAACTGCAGCAAGCCAGCTTTGACTCGATGGCTATCCTGAACTATGACTGCAAGTAACTCTTTTGAGGTGGCGCACACGAGTCCACATATTCACCATATCAATACACCACTATGGATCCGCTCCCGTCTCCCTACGAGAACGCCATCCATAGCACTCACGCTTATCTTGCGCATTTTAGAGTATCCACTTTCACTTGTCTATGAACTGTACAGGCGACCCAGAAGTCCTTTACCGTGGACACAGCTATTCGAATAGATCATATTAACCCTGCAGGGGTGTACTTCGTCACACACGCTCTCGCCACTTACCACCATGTACACCTCGTGTACCTCGGCAACCTTCAAGCGGAAGCCTGGCGAGGGAGTCGGCCACGACCTGACTAACCACACAAGTCTCTCGTCCAGGTTTATCGCCTATTCGGGTTCCATTCGCAAGGAGATCCGGCCGGGGTGTCGCTCACGGCCCCAAACGATGTGTGCAGGGTTCCCGAGCCCACCATCCGGGTGCCACTCGGTACACCAGGCCACGTGTGCCTAGTCTGTCCCAAGCCCACCTGTACCGGGTGCCACTTGGTAGACTACTAACACTACCTACAAACACCAGAGACTAGTTGCAACTCCTGGACAGAGATCGAGGCGGTTAATAAGCCGAGAGGGGTCGAGTTACCGGAACCCAATGTGTGGTAGTAACTGTTCATGGATCACAAACACAGAACTCAGTTCCTGAGGACGGCTTCAATGAGACAACCCACCATGTACTCCTACATGGCCTCTCACCGCTACCTTTACCAAATCGTGTTCACACACTTAGCTCTCACACAGTAGGACATGTTCACCACTTTCCAATTCATTCCCGATGAATCAGACCTGACACAACTCTAAGCAATAGCAGGCATGACAAACAAGCATGAATGAGTAGGCACATCAGGGCTCAAACAACTCCTACTCATGCTAGTGGGTTTCATCTATTTACTGTGACAATGACAGGTCATGCAGAGGAAAGGGGTTCAGCTACCGCAGCAAGTAACAGATAGATCGTTGTTGTCCTAATGCAGTAAAAGAGAGCAGGAGCGAGAGAGTGGGATTGTATCGGAATGAACAAGGGGGTTTTGCTTGCCTGGCACTTCTGAAGATAGTATAGTTCTTCATCGGTGTCATCGAACTCATCGTCGGAACCACATCTATCGAGAGGGGCAAGCACCGGAAAACAAGGAAGAACACAATCAATGCAATGCACAATATGATGCATGAATGTGACATGGCAATATGCTGTGAATTGACCTAATGCAGCTAGCAACAAGTGCAAGGGAGTCCATTTGAACCAAAGGTTCAAATGCAAACTCTAGTTTGAGCATTTAAAATGCCATTTGAATGTTTTCACTTATACAGCAGGTATAAGTTGGTTTTTCATGCATGAAAGTAGCATAAATGGATAGATTGGATTTTTCTGATAATTTTTCATATATAAATTATTTGATTTGGAGCTACGGTTGAATTTCTATGGGTTTTTGAAGTTTTAAACATTTTCTGGAATTTTCAGATTTATTACTAAATAAGAAAATCCCAGCAAATGTATTTATGACGTCAGCAGTGTGTCATAGCGACGTCAGCAGTCAACCACGGTCAAACCTGACGGTGGGACCCGCATGTCATTGAGACAGTGTTGAACTCCGGTTAACCCCGCGTTGACTCAGCTTTGACCCGTCGTGGGGCCCGGTGTCAGTGTCACTTGGTTAAACTAACCACGGGGTTAGTGGCTAACCTAATCTGCCACATCACCTAGCCGGCGTTTAGCCGCCTGTGCTAATCAGAACGCGGCGGCGCTCCTCGTCTGGCCATCTCCAGCGATGAGAGCTCGCGTGGCTGGGCGCGTTGGAACCGGAGCAAGGAGGCGCGTAGGTTGGTGGCCTCAGGCGATGCTAGGGTGGCCGGGAACGTCGACGGCGTCGAGTTCCGCGGCGGCGCAGCTGCGGCTTGCACGGGTGCGAGGGCCACGGTGCACGAGCGGGCGACCTAAGGCGCGCTACGGGTTCCTGGAGAAACCCGGAGCACGACTCCATGCTTGGGTTGGTCGGGCGGGGCAGCTAGCAGCGGCGAGCTTCGCGGCGGCGGCAGCGAGTGCTCGGCCATGGCGGGGATGCGGTTAGAGAGGGGGAACAGAGGGGGTGAGCACGGGGGAAGGTGTAGGAGCTCACAAAGATGCGGTAGAGAAGGTCAACGTGCTCGGGGAAGCGTCGGAGGCGACGGATTGACGACGGCGATCTCGGGCGCCCGTCGGTGTAGATGATGATGATGGCGTCACTGCAGTGCTTCCCGGCTTGCTTGGCTCGGTAGAGGTGACGAGGACGACGTCACGGAGCTCATGGGCACGTCGGAGGGGCGAGGGGGTGGCTGTGGCTACGGTGGTGCTCGTCGGCGGCGACGGCTGCGCTCGGCGCGGGTGAGAGGAAGGGG
>NC_057799.1:404985445-405020060 GCF_018294505.1 Triticum aestivum | reverse complement strand
GGATTGACGACGGCGATCTCGGGCGCCCGTCGGTGTAGATGATGATGATGGCGTCACTGCAGTGCTTCCCGGCTTGCTTGGCTCGGTAGAGGTGACGAGGACGACGTCACGGAGCTCATGGGCACGTCGGAGGGGCGAGGGGGTGGCTGTGGCTACGGTGGTGCTCGTCGGCGGCGACGGCTGCGCTTGGCGCGGGTGAGAGGAAGGGGGCAGAGGGGGGAGAGCCACGGGGAGAGTGAGAGAGGGCCAGAGGGGTTGCGTGGCGCCCTTAGCCAGCTCCAGGCGGTCGGCGGCAAGCAGGAGGTGGCGAGCTACGGGCACGCGCGCGTCGGGCACGCGCTCCGCATCCGATTGGCGCGAGGTGGAAGACGACTGGCACTTGCCAGGTGGGCTGGGCCGGCTGGAGGAGCTGGGCCAGGTAAGTGGCCCAGGTAGGTTTCCTTTCTCTCTCTTTTTTTTTGTTTCTGTTTTCTAATATTCTGTAGTCTTTAGGGCTTTATTAAAAATACTTAGACACTTCCAAAAATCATGAAACTACTCATGATCACTGTTGGGAATATATCCTACAGTAAACATTTTAGTTTATGATTATTTGAGCATTTAAAATATTTAATAGCATTTAAATGCCCAAATGCAAATAGAGTATGATTTAATCCAGAGCCCAAATATGTCATGGAAAAATGTGCAGCACCTCTGGTTATTGTTTCCAACATTTTCCAGAAATGATGAACATTTTTGAAAGCCATTTGGAAACACTGAGAATATTTTAGTTGAGCCTAGTGAATTCCTTTGATGCTAGGGTTTATGCAATCCCCATTTCAATTTTCTGCAAAATTCAAACATGATGCACACCTGAAGCTAGCCTAGTGCAATACGAGAAGCTAGGGATGTGACACCTGAGCCCAACATGAGTCAGATGCTCAGCATGATGAAGCCACTGCCACAAGATGCTGAATATCCTAAGGAATTCTTTATCGAAGACCTCAAGTATCTGCCCCGTACCATTTATCACATTATACGGCGAACTCTATGGCCCGTCAAAGGACATTCTCCTGCAGCCAAGCTTGAAGGCACGATGAAGACATTGGTGTTTTATATTCTCAATGGCATCAACTTCAATGCTCAAGATTTCTTCATTAGGCAACTTGCTGCATCTGGAATTGATCTATTTGGCTTGAAGTTTTATGCTCCATGGGTGATGCGCTTAATCAAGCTTCACTCTTCTGTCAACTATCAGCCCTCTGTGTGCAACCATCTTATCTTCTTGCCTGAGGTTGATATGTCTGTCGAAGCCATCTACCCTGAGCCTGCCAAGGAGCCAATTTATCTTCATAATGTTGATCGCCAAAGCTTTTCGCAACCAATTGAGGGAGTTCTTGCTGCAACTCGTGTCTATCCTCTGGCTGGAAATACACGTGCACCTCATCGTGCAACTACTGAAGCCACTGAAAGCACCATTGCTCAAAGGCCTCGAAAGCGATCGCGTGTACTCAATGACCGAGAGCTTCTCGTGGCCTTACATCAGAAACAGGATAGGCACCATGACTGGCTGAAGCGTCAGATGTAGAGCCTCTTGGTGGATGTTAATCGCATTCGCAATCTTGCCACCAAGAACGCATTCGTGTCACATGAAGCCTGTCGGAGGTCTTGGAAGAGTCTAACTTTGCTAAGCTCTGAAGACGATCTTCGCGAAGATGGCTTCACTGAGCGCTACAAATTTGATTCCACGCCTCCCCGGAATGCTGTCTTGCGTAGTACTCCTTCCTTAGAAGACTCGGAGTATTCATCTTCGGCTGCAACTGTTGTTGCGAGGGTCGTCGACGAAGAAGACGATGCCACTTCACCAACCATGACTTCGCCGCGTCTCGACACTGCACCAGGCCCCTCTGCACCACCAAACTCCAACGTCGACCCTGCACCTTCATCTACTCCTGATGGGAATGAGTAGATGCTCTATGTCTTCAAACCTTTTTGGTCCTTACTGACAAAAGGGGGAGAAGCATATGAGTTGATAGTCTTCAAGCGGGTCCATATGGGTGGTTGCTATATTATTATTTTTTGCCAAGTGATTACAACTCTTGTTTTGATACATTTGGTTCTTTGGGTTGTAACACTTAAACTCGATGGCCGTATGCTATGTTTTCTGCTACTCTGTGATGCGATGATAAATTCCGCATGAAGTCATTCCGCAGACGTCCATTTTTCATTATGCATGTCATTATCTTCGTTATATCTTTTTATGCATGATGAATTGTCTTCATCAGTTGAAGAGGATCTCCACAAGTAAACCCTGCCATGTGCATTTGCATTCAAGAGCAAACTACTTATATGCACATCTTCAGGGGGAGCCTTTTGCTACTTATGAAGACAATGCCTTAACACTTACAATTTCACATACTTTTATCCCCGTTGAAAACTTCAACCAGTTTGTCATCAATCACCAAAAAGGGGGAGTATTGACGACAAACTTGGTTGAGGGACTAATGTGTTTGTGAGAATTGAAGGATAACACAGGTAGTAGTCCCTCATTGATTGGGTTTACCTAACGGAGATGACCCCTAAAAATGTGTGAAGACATTAAAGACAGTGGTGGTATGTAAAGATATTCACAACGAAGATTATGACTCGAGAAGACATTCACGTGAAGACTATGGAGTGCGAAGACATAGTTGTTTCGTAGTTTCCTTTTCTTCTTTGTTGAGTCATAGGAACCACCGCACTGTTAAGTGGGGTCCAAGTGAACAAAGTCAGAGTGACTGAAGTGATGCTCAACCAAATCCTATGTCTTCGAGTGAAGACAATGAGAGCAGATCTTATCCAGAGCTGGATGAGTCAGCTTTACTTGTAGCCCAAGTCAAGCTGCCGCCTATGTTTGAAATCTGACAGTTGGACACGTGTCAGTTCCTTAGTGACCCAGGGTCATTTTGGACAAATCCGGTCGGGTTGCCTCCTGGCTATAAATAGCCCACTCCCTACACCATAAATTGGTGGCTGCTCAGAGTTAGTGCACGGCTTTTGTCGTTTGAGAGCAACCCACCTCCGAAGCATTTGAGAGAGAGATCCTTGCGAGGACAAAGCCCAAACCACCCAGAGCCAAAGAGTGTTAGGCATCACTGAAGTCTTTCTGTCCGCGTGATTTGAGGACTTATTGTAACACCCCCAGTGTCATGCTACAGTAACCCTCTGTGATTAAGCCTAATCATTTGGCTAAAGAATGCTTAATCACCTTTGTTCAATAACTCTTTTCAACTCTGATCTGAATTCAAATTCAAATCATAAGTGAAATTTGAAGCTGCACAAAAGTTGTTGGAAAAATGTTCATCATTTAGCAAATATTCCAATACAATTTATGTAAAGAAAATCAACATCACTCTTATGCTAAAATGGACACTAACATTTTTAACAGTGCCATTACAGCAATTTAAAATGCAAATTCATTTATGAAAATTCCAAATGAATCTAAACCTCTCCCAAAAATAATTGAGGCAGCGCCTAGAAATGCACTGGACTTTTCTGATCCAGTTCCACATTTTTCCTAAATCATTAGGGTCCCCAGATAAATCATTTTCCTTCTCTGGTAATTAAAGAAAAGAAAAATTGTTTTTAAAAAGGAAGAAGGGCCTCAGCCCATGGCCTTCCCATGGGCCTCGGCCCACCATAGCAAGCCGGCCCAGCTCCCCGCACCGCGCCCTCTTCCTGTTCCTCGGTCGCGCGCCGCTACAGGGCGCGGTCGCCACCGGACCCCTTCCCCGGCGTTGAGGGGAGGATAAGGTCGCCGCCCCTGGACGCCTCGAGTCCTCCCCCTCACCTACCGCCACTCCCGCTTCTCCTTTCCCCTGGCTCTCCCTCTCCCTCTCCTTTGTTTTGGAGAGGAGGCCGAAGCGCTCGCCGCCGTCCCCCGCTCGATCCCGCGGCCACCGTCACCTCTCCACCGCCTCATCGTGCCACAACGACGCGCCGTCCTCGGCTACTCCCTCTGCACCAACCGGAGCGAGAAGGGAGCCACCACAGCGAGCCCGGCAACTTCTTCTTCCCCTACGGCCGTCTTCGCCTTTGTCGTCGATTCGTCGCCGTCGATCTTCCCCGAGCGCGCTTAAGCACAACTACAGGCTCACTGTAAGCCTGCACTTCTTTCCCCCCTCTCTTTTGCTTCCGTATGCGCTCGGAGCGGCTGGACCCGCCATGGCCAAGCCGAGCTCCGCCGTTGAGCTCATTGCCGTCGCCCCTGATGCTCCTCGCGTCGCGCTAACACCACCACCGAGCCCCTGGAGCTCCTAGCTGCTCAACGCACCCCTCCGCCACCCTTGTCGTGCCCTGGATGTTCGAACCCATCGACGTCCGAACTCAGGCGCCGCTCCGGTCAGCGCTGCCGTGGCTCGAGGCCATCCCAGCACGCGGGACCGCCGACGTTGGATGCGTGCGGCTCCCCTTGTTCGAACGCCCGTCTCAGCGCTCGTTTTAACCGCCCCGTAGGCTTTTTCCCGACGCGCTTCCGAACGCCGCTGCCGCCTCCTCTCACCGCCAGCGATGCTCCGGTCGTCCCCGACGCCGGTCTACGTCACCATCGTGTGCGCGGCGCCGGGCCGCGCCCTTAGGTCCAAGCCGCAGGTCTGGAGGCCCCCTGTAGCGCGGCCCCGGCCAACTCCGGCGAGGCGCTGTCGTTGCCTTGGTCGCCGGAGCTCTCTCTCCGGCACCGACGCCAACGTGGCATAGTGGGCCCCGCCCTTGGGTCGCTGACCAGTGGGCCCTGCTGGCCCAGTTGACTGGCTTGACCCGGTCAACTGCTGACTGGGCTGCCCAGTGAGACTGACGTGTGGGCCCCACTTGTTTAAAACGTTTTATAAATAAATAAAACTGCTAGTTAAAATCTGTTATTTAATTAGTAGTTAGTTAGTCACTCACACTTGGGGCCCACCCCTCTAATCAGTCTGTTAGATTAGTCTAACCCACTGTTTAACCCAGAGAGGCTGACAGGTGGGCCCCACCTGTCAGTTTGACCAGCCAGCAGGTCAGCCGAATGCTGACGCATTGCTGACGTCATGTTGATGTCATATCCCGTTTCTGTTAATTTAATAATTCCAGAAAATACTTTAATCTTTGAAAATTCATAGAAAATAATCCGTAAGTGGGATGAAAAAGTTTTCTATATGAAAGTTGATCAGAAAAATGAGCCGAACCCGAATACGCTGCCCACATACATGTCAGATGCCTCTAACTATCTGAGCATGGAACATTCCCCCTCCAGTCATCTGTGTGACACAGGTCCGGAACCGGGAACACCTTCCCAGTTGAATTCCCCCTTCACCTATAACGTCTAGGACTGCGTTAGAACACGTCTAGCTATGCCTGTTGTCATGTTATGCACTTGCTTGCTATGTATTTACTGTTTCTTCCCCCTCTTCTCTCCGGTAGACCACGAGACCGATGTTGCCCCTGTGATCGACTACGTCGACGACGACCCCTCCTTGCCAGGGCAACCAGGCAAGCCCCCCTTTGATCATCCCGATATCGCCCATTCCATTCTCTCATGCTTGCATTAGATTTTGCTACTGTAATTGATTGCTCCTATTTTGATGCATAGCCTGCTTTTGTAACCTGCTCATTATTACCTACCTGCTTATCCTAAACTGCTTAGTATAGGTTGGTTAGTGATCCATCAGTGACCCCCACCTTGTCCTTGTTGCCCCTACTTCATCATTGAATACCTGATCAACAGGATCAAAGACCAGGCCCGGCACCGCACATCACTTTCCCCTTAGTTGCTCGACACTACTGGGTTACTATCGAGTGCCAAGGTGAGACCTCTACAGCACTTCTGATGTTAACCCTGTAGTGTAGCTATTCGGTCGTGGTCATCGGGGGTGATTCCGCCTTAACCACTTCCGATATGACTCTGTCGTGGAACCCCTCAAGTGTGAACCTCGGGGGTGGTTCCTCTTACGTTCACCTTGATGATTACATCGAGTGGAATCCGTCAAGGGTGATTCCTCAGGTTTTCCCCTTGATGTTTGGACACACAGTTACTATGGTTACTATGACTTTACACTGAACCATGTTACTAAAGACGGGTCGGCCCTGAGGGGCACCCGCGCGAGCTTAATTGCGAGTGATGTGGAGACGGGTTGACCTGGAGGGTGCCCGCGAGATAATTACGAGGCATGGTCGGGCATTCCTAGCCCTTGCCACAAGTCCTCGAGATGGGGCAACGGGGTCACATCTTTCGTGAGTCTCTGCTTGTTACCGCGTGTTCCTAATCCACTACGATTTGGATATTTGATCTGAGGGGCCTCTGGCCTGATAGCACTAACCATCACGTGGGCATAGTATGGGCGTTCTGCATCGTATGCATTAGCCGAAGCTTAATAGACGTCAGCGACTGAGCGGCGCGCACCGGGTTGGACTGCGTAAGCACCAGCCTTTTGGAAGGAGGTAGCTAGTTCTGCTCACCGGCCGCCCACGCAAGGTGCAGGAGTTCCCGGGGAGATGGCCCATGACCCCTGGGGGCATAGGTTTAGTCCGGCATGTTGACCTCTCTATTAAGCCTAGGTCGGCTTGCGGCGTATTGTTTGGCCGAGGCCGGGCATGACCCAGGAAAGTTTGTCCGGTCAGAGTTAATCGAGCATGGTGGGTAAGTTAGTGCACCCCTGCAGGGAAGAAAACATCTATTGATAGCCTGTCCTGCGGTAACGGACACTTGGAGTTGTATCCCGATCGATACAACTAGAACTGGATACTTGTGATGAGAATTGGATTGTGATGAGAAATGGATAGTATGGCTCTGGGATTGCTTTCTCACAGGGAGTCGAGAAAGGATCTTTGGCCGATGTTGATAACACTTCTACTACTTTACTTTATGCTACTCTATTCCCTCCTGTTGCTGCAAGATGGTGGTTTCCAGAAGATGCTAGTCTTCGATAGGCTAGGCTTTCCCCTTCTCTTCTGGCATTCTGCAGTCCAGTCCACAGATACAACCCTTTTCATTGATACCGATGCATATGTAGTGTAGATCCTTGCTTGCGAGTACTTTTGATGAGTACTCACGGTTGTCGGTATCAAAACCGGCGGATCTCGGGTAGGGGGTCCCGAACTATGCATCTAAGGCGGATGGTAATAGGAGGCGGGGGACACGATGTTTACCCAGGTTCGGGCCCTCTCGATGGAGGTAATACCCTACTTCCTGCTTGATTGATCTTGATGATATGAGTATTACAAGAGTTGATCTACCACGAGATCGTAGAGGCTAAACCCTAGAAGCTAGCCTATGGTATGATTGTTCTTGTCCTATGGACTAAACCCTCCGGTTTATATAGACACCGGAGGGGGCTAGGGTTACACAGAGTCGGTTACAAGGGAGGAGATCTACATATCCGTATTGCCAAGCTTGCCTTCCATGCCAAGGGGAGTCCCATCCGGACACGGGAAGAAGTCTTCAATCTTGTATCTTCATAGTCCAACAGTCCGGCTAAAGTATATAGTCGGGCTGTCCGAGGACCCCCTAATCCAGGACTCCCTCAGTAGCCCCCGAACCAGGCTTCAATGACGATGAGTCCGGCGCGCAGATTGTCTTCGGCATTGCAAGGCGGGTTCTTCTCCAAATTCTGAGTACCCGTTGAGTAGTGTCCGGCTTCCCATAAATGTTGCACTCCTTGGCTTTCGCGCCTAATAATGGCTATCTTCCACGTGTCGAGCGAATGCGAGAAGCCAGGGCATTTTTACATTTGCCACCCTAGCCATGTGAGTAAACCGTCTATTAAAGAGACGGGGATTCTTAGATCCAGATCACACCATCCTCCCACAGCGAGTATCCATCGGAGAGCGCCAGGCAAAATCCATTCCAACATGGCCGGCCATCGCAGCTCCTCCTCTTGCTCCCGTAGCCCTAAGCCCGGCGATTGGAAGAGGTGTTCCGTCCCTCACAGCCAATTAGTAGAGTTACAGACCCAGGGATTTCTCCCTGCAGCGTATATGGTTCCCATTCGAGCTGGGCTCGCCACCTATAATGGCGGGGAGCAAGCGGAGAGCTTCCCCAACCCATCCAAGGGGGAGCGGGTATGCCTTGTCCCTTATTTACTAATGGGACTTGGATTTCCAATCCATCTGTTCCTCCACGGGCTCCTGGAGTTCTACGGCCTCCAGTTGCATAACTTTACCCCCACTTCCATACTACAGATCGCTGGCTACGTCGCCCTTTGCGAGCTGTTTCTGGGCTGCGAAGCTCATTTTGAGCTATGGCGGAGGCTATTCTGCCTCATGCCCCGTACACAGAAGGGGTCAATATATCAAGTGGGCGGAGCCGAAATATGGCGCATCGCCGGTACCGGATACCTGTCTGGTACCCCGAAGAAGACGTCCGAAGACTGGCCTTCAGAGTGGTTTTATATGGAGGACATCCCCCTTCCAGATCGTATTCGGATGGGCCTTCCTGAGTTCGACAACGCCCCTTTGAAGAAACGCCGCAGCTGGCACCCTCGGAGCCCCCAGGAGGAAGATAACGGGGAAGTCCTTTACCTGATGGGCCGGATAGAGATGCTGGCCAAATCAGGATTGACAATAACCGAGGTTATGTCCATATGTATAATGTGGGGGGTGCAGCCACTTCAATATCGGGGACAACCCATGTGGCACTTCAATGGGGAAGACGACGCCACCCGTTGCGGTCGTAAAGGTCCGTACTCCGTCACTGCCCTAGCGAAGATACTGTCCGATTTGTATAAAGGAGGAGAAGAGGAGTTCGCCCGTATCAAGCCACGGGATGGATTCTCCATGTACAACCCCCCAAGCTGGGTGAGCTGCTACTTTCTACTCCAGTCCTTTCCGCATTCTTTGTCATAAGTATTTACCTTGTCATTTCATAACAGGAACTGCGAAAAGCCGTGAGGGAGGTCGACAGCCCGTCTCCACAACCAGAGGACCCTGACCGGGCCCTCGACCCCGGACTCGAAGAAGATCCGGACACATTTGTGGAGCTCATCGACAGAACGTTCTATCAGTTGAGCTGTGACGGTACCTTGGTGGCCATCATAGCCGATTATCCTGGACTGCTCCCCGCATCGGATGTAAGTAAAACAGGAGCCCTAACTTCCAAGAAGGATCCCTTTTTCTGCACTTCACCTACTGCACACATATGGCGTTTTACAGGGAAGGCCCTCGGGACGCCATGCCGAACCCGCAGTGACTCGCCAACAAGGGGCACCGAAGCCGGGTAGGCTTAAAAGGAAGGCGGTCAGGACTGAGACGCCGTCGCAGAGGTACAAAAGAGAACCCCGCTCTGTGGTGGTCGTCTTTTAAAATATAATAACGCCCATGTTTCCTGGTAGGAAAAACGCTCGCCGGACTATATCCGGAGAGGTTGCCGGTCACGCCTCCACCAATCGGGCTCCAGAGCCGGACATAGAGGCGGACGCTAACATGGGGCCAACGCCGGATGTTCCTCCTATAGAGGATGCGGATAGGCTATCCGCTACAAATTCCGAAGTGGAGAGCGCCATGAATCATAGGCGTCGCCGGGCCGTACTCCGTGATGCTTGTTTCTCCCAAGAGGCGTTCGATGCCTTCAACTCAGGAGATGCGTACATCCGAGCTGCCCATAACGGTCTTGCCAGAGCCACGGACCAGTATGTGAAAGATATACGAGTAAGGAAATCTAATAATTATGTATATCAGTAGCCCCTGAGACTTGAAGCAGTTGGCACAACTGATTTAAGGATCATTATTTGCATAGGTTCTTACGGAGAAGAATACCCAGTTGTCTCTAGAGCTGGAGGAGTGCAAAGCCCAGCTTCAGGCCGCCGTTGCCGTGGTGAAGGAGTCTGAGAAGGCCCCATCTGGTAACACTTGTTTTCATTGCAAAGAATGTCATGTACCAGGTAGTATGCGGCATGCATGCAAATCTAACAATAGATTATGCAGATGGTCCCGGAGTGAATCCGGATGAGCAACATGCTCTACGACAGCTAAAGGCTGGCGAGCGCGTGCTTACGCAAGTTAGGCGGGAGAAAAACGATCTCCAAGACGCCAATATCCAGCTAGGCGTGGAACTGAAAGATGTTCGAGCCCAGCTTGCTGACTCCGTAAAGGAGAATAAGCGGCTTCGACGCGGCATTTTCAGTAAGTGCTTGAACGAACTTGTAAAGAGTTTGGCAGAGAAGCCGGCTCACAGAGTTATGTCTGCAGGTATGCTGACGGGTCGTCCCGCGGAGGAGATGCCCGGGTCTGCGGGTGATCTTCTGCCAGAGCTCTCCCAACTGCACGAACAAGTTCGGCAGGTGATGCAGGGTATTTCCCAAGCCTTGTGGCCGTCCGCCTCCCCGCCAGGAGGCATGGGGAGCTTATAGAGAAGCTCAAGGGAGAGTGGCGGCGCTTCCGATTATGGAAGATATCGGCCTGCCGACAAGGTGCGAGGGAAGCCTGGGCCATGGTGAAGACGCGATATACCAAGGCTGACCCGAACCACATGGCCGAGGTCGGACCTGTGGGGCCCGATGGGAAAGATATCCCCGTCAGTTTGGTGTATGACCAAGTAGAATTAGCCGCAAAGTATTCCCAACAGGATTGTAGGCTAGACAGCCTGTTGGATGGTATAGAAGAAGAATTTAGTCAGTCTAAGTGACTGTGTACTTCAAGTGACATGTATTGTCCCTAGCCGGATTGTAAATCATTTGTCATGGCGGACCTTTTCGCTTCGACCTCTGGACCCGACAGTTTGGAGTGTATCCGAATACCCGCTCAGTTATGTAGAAACCGGGGTACGCGTGGAAACCAGGCGTAGGGGTCATAAGTGCTTGAACAGACAAGTACCCAACTAGCTATGTTATATTACATGGATAGTAAGAAACATCTTCCAGGGAGAATAGTTCCGTTAAGGGTTCCTTTCCCTGGGTACGCATGCCCTAATGTGCATGTCCGAGCTGCGAAAACAGACGCAGGATATAAACATCTGGGGGCATGTATTTACAATAAGTAAAGGTCATCTTTTGTTCACCGGCCGAGTATTCCCTTAAGAACGCTAGCTTTCGGCTTCACCCAGACTGAGGTACACATCCGGCTGACCCAGCAGTAACAATCGCAGAGGTGCTCCCCTTATGCCCTAGCCGAATTAACGGGAACGTAGGGCATAAACACAAGAGCCAGGCAACCCAGCTTGGCCAAAACTTAAGTCATATCGATGCATATAATGGCGAAAAAAGGTCCATGCAGAAGAATAACACATGTGTGGGGGCATAGAGCCCGGAAGATAGTTATATTAAGCTTCTGTATAAGAAGCCCCCAGGTATCATGAGTGCAGCTAGCGCGTCAAGATTGTGTAGTCAATACACATTTTAGCCTTTTAAGGCCATGAAGAAAAAAAGGGGAAGAAAGAAAGAAAGGACAGATAACGCATATAAAAAATTGACAGAGGTAAGGAGACGAACACCGAGTCCGGCGCTAGGCGTAGAACCTTCGGAGCCTGGCTGCGTTCTATGGGTTTGGCTCGAATCGATTGTCCTATGCATCCCGCAGACGGTACGCTCCACCGGTCAAAACTTGGTCAATAACGAAGGGACCTTCCCATTTGGGCTTGAGCTTGTTCTTTTTCTTCTCCGGTAGACGTAGAACGAGTTCGCCAACATTATAAGTTTTGGCCCGTACTTCTCTGCTTTGATACCTTCGAGCCTGTTGCTGATAGAATGCGGAACGGGCTTTTGCCACATCGCGCTCCTCCTCCAGGGCGTCCAAACTATCCTGCCGATCAAGCTCGGCTTCTTTCTCTTCATACATGCGCACTCTAGGTGAGTCATGAATTATGTCGCAGGGCCATACCGCCTCTGCGCCGTACACCATAAAATACGGTGTGTATCCGGTAGTGCGATTCGGCGTGGTCCGCAGCCCCCATAGTACGGAGTCGAGCTCCTCTACCCAGTGCGTATCAGATTCCTTCAAGGATCGCACTAATCTAGGTTTAATGCCGCTCATGATGAGACCGTTTGCTTGTTCGACTTGACCGTTAGTTTGCGGGTGATAGACAGAAGCATAATCGAGCTTGATGCCCATGTTGCTGCACCAAAGTTTTACCTCGTCGGCTGTAAAGTTTGAGCCGTTATCGGTGATGATGCTGTGGGGGACGCCATAACGGTGTACAACCCCGGATATGAAGTCTATCACTGGTCCGGATTCGGCCGTTTTAACAGGTTTGGCTTCTATCCATTTGGTGAATTTATCCACCATGACCAATAAGTATTTTTTCTTATGGCTTCCCCCTTTGAGGGGTCCGACCATATCAAGCCCCCAGACCGCAAAGGGCCAAGTAATGGGGATTGTTTGGAGAGCGGTAGGCGGCATATGGCTTTGGTTTGCAAAAAGCTGGCAACGGACGCAACATTGAACGAGGTCTTGTGCGTCTGCTCGGGCCGTCGGCCAGTAGAAACCTGTACGGAAGGCCTTGCTTACAAGGGCCCGAGCTGCGGCATGGTGGCCGCCAAGTCCAGCATGAATTTCTGCCAAAAGTTGCCGCCCTTCTTCTTCGGAGATGCACCTTTGAAGGACTCCAGTAGCGTTTTTCTTATAAAGCTCTCCCTCGTGGACCTTGTAGGCTTTAGACCGTCGCACAATGCAGTGCGCCTCGTTTGGGTCTTCGGGTAGTTCCTGCCTAGTTAGGTAGGCCAGGAATGGTTCTGTCCACGGGGCATTGACAGCCACTATTACGTGGGCGGAAGGTGTTATTTCGGTGGCAGAGCCTCCGATTACGTCAGAGTGTTCGGTATCTATTGTTGTGGCCGGGTCCGGACTATTGTTACCGGTCTCCCCTTCCCATACCACGGATGGCTTAAACAGCCTTTCCAAGAAGATGTTAGGTGGGACGGGGTCGCGCTTAGTGCCAATGTGGGCGAGGATATCTGCCGCCTGATTGTTTTCCCGAGCCACATGGTGGAATTCAAGCCCCTCGAACCGAGCTGACATTTTGAGGACGGCGTTGCGATAAGCTGCCATTTTTGGATCCTTGGCGTCGAAGTCTCCATTTATTTGAGATATTGCGAGGTTCGAGTCCCCACGCACCTCCAGGCGTTGAATGCCCATGGAGACTGCCATCCGGAGACCATGTAACAGGGCTTCATATTCTGCCGCGTTGTTGGAGTCTGTGTATAGTATTTGGAGTACGTATTGGACTGTATCTCCGGTGGGGGACGTCAGGACGACCCCAGCCCCCAGACCAGCCAGCATTTTAGAGCCGTCAAAGTGCATAATCCAATTGGAGTGCGCGCCGTACTCTTTAGGGAGTTCGGCTTCTGTCTATTCGGCGACGAAATTAGCCAGGACTTGTGACTTAATGGCTCGCTGTGGTTTGTATATTATGTCAAACGGGAGGAGCTCAATAGCCCATTTAGCAATCCGGCCCGTGGCCTCGCGGTTGTTTATTATGTCGTTGAGTGGCACTTCAGAGGCCACCGTAATTGAACACTCTTGAAAGTAGTGTCGTAGTTTCTGGGATGCCATGAAGACCGCATATGCTATCTTTTGATAATGTGGGTACCGTGATTTGCATAGAGTGAGGACAGTGGATACATAGTATACCGGCTTTTGAAGCGGGAACTTATGTCCGTCCATCTCTCGTTCGACGACGAGCACTGCGCTTACAACTTGGTGTGTTGCCGCTATATATAGCAGCATTGGTTCGCCGACGTTAGGTGTGGCCAAGATTAGGTTCGTGGCCAAAACGGCTTTTATTTCTTCTAATCCAACCTGGCCGCATCCGTCCACTCGAAGTGTTCGGTGCGTCGCAGAAGGCGATAAAGGGGTAGTGCCTTTTCTCCTAGTCGGGAGATAAAGCGGCTTAAGGCAGCCATGCATCCAGTTAGTTTCTGGATTTGCTTGAGGTTTGTTGGGATAGCCAACTGTGACAGAGCTCGGATTTTAGCCGGGTTTGCTTCAATTCCTCTATTAGAGACGATGAAGCCTAAGAGCTTTCCGGCGGGCACGCCGAAGACGCATTTTTTCGGATTGAGCTTGATGACGTATGTTCGGAGATTGTCGAACGTGAGCCTCAAGTCGTCTATTAAGGATTCGACGTGTCTGGTTTTAATGACCACATCGTCTACGTATGCCTCCACTATTTTGCCAATCTGTGTCTCCAAGCATGTCTGAATCATGCATTGATAGGTTGCACCGGCGTTTTTGAGCCCGAAAGGCATGGTGTTAAAACAGAAGGGGCCGTATGGAGTGATAAGTGCCGTTGCGGCTTGATCGGACTCCGCCATCTTAATTTGATGGTATTCGGAGTATGCATCGAGGAAACACAATGAGTCGTGTCCTGCGGTAGCGTCGATAATTTGATCGATGCGAGGGAGGGAGAAGGGATCCTTTGGGCAAGCCTTATTAAGGTCCTTGAAGTCGACGCATAGGCGCCAGGATTTGTCCTTCTTTGATACCATCACCAGGTTTGCTAGCCAATTCGGATGTTTTATTTCTCGAATGAATCCGGCCTCCTGCAACTTGGCTAGCTCCTCTCCCATGCCTTGTCTCTTAGGCTCATAGAAGCGCCGAAGAGTTTGCTTGACCGGCTTGAATCCCTTTAGGATGTTAAGGCTATGCTCGGCCAGCCTGTGTGGGATTCCTGGCATGTCTGAAGGATGCCAGGCGAAGATGTCCCAATTCTCATGCAAGAACTCCCGTAGTGCGGCGTCTACTGTGGGGTTTAACTGTGCCCCGATGGATGCCGTTTTTGTAGGGTCCGTTGGATGGACTTGGAATTTGACTATTTCATCCGCTGGTTTGAAAGAGGTGGACTTGGATCTTTTATCGAGTATCACGTCGTCCCTGTCCACTGTGGAGCGCAGCGCAGTTAATTCCTCGGCCGCGAGGGCTTCGGATAACACCTCGAGGGCCAGTGTGGCTGTTTTATTTTCGGCACGGAGTGCTATGTCCGGATCACTAGTTAGAGTGATGGTTCCATTGGGCCCGGGTATTTTGAGCTTCATGTACCCGTAATGGGGTATAGCTTGGAAGACCGTAAATGCCTCCCGCCCTAGAAGGGCGTGGTATCCTCTATTGAACGGGGCCACTTGGAATGTGATTTCTTCGGACCTATAATTCTCCGGCGTGCCGAATACCACATCTAGTGTGATTTTTCAGCACATTGTCCCTCCCGACTAGGGATGATTCCTCTGAAGGTCGTGCTGCTTTGCTCAATGCGGCTTCTATCTATTTCCATTTTTCGAAGGGTCTCCTCATAGATGAGGTTTAGTCCGCTGCCACCATCCATGAGCACTTTAGTAAGCCGGAAGCCGTCCACAATTGGACTAAGGACCAAGGCGGCCGGTACTCAGGCTGTTTGGAATTTAGGTTCGTCACTGGCATTGAAGGTGATAGCCGTGTCGCTCCATGGATTTATTGCGGCTACGTGGCAGACTTCGGCAAGGCTGCGGAGTGCTCGCTTACGCCTATTATTTGAGGGGAAGGTCTCGAAGACTGTCAATACTGTATTGTTGTTCTCCACGGGATGGTGCTCTGCGGTATTGTTGATGAGGATATCCTCACCGCTCTTGGCCCTGCCGGAGTACCCAACATGCTCTAAGGCTGTGTGTTGGTATGGTATCCACTGTACTATGAATTTTGCATGGCCCGTTGAGCCATCCCTCCAATACGGTTCCAAGCCCTGTAGTGGGCTTTTGTTTCTTTGTAATTGGATCGGGTGATTTATGAGAGTACACCCTTTTAATTCGAACGGAGGGTTTAGTGAGAGCCGGAGGATCCCAGAATTTTGTTTGGGTTTTCCAGGCGCTTTCCATCACGCAGTACTTCTGTACTATGGCCGCCAAGTCAGCGAAGTGTGCTATGTCACGGCAACTTATGGCGTTGAGGATTCCCTTGTCCGTGCAATTTTTGCAAAAGAATGAAATTGCGTCTTCCTCGTGACAGTCCTTGACCTTGCTCATTACAAGGAGGAATCTGGCCCAATAGTGATGTACTGTTTCTTGGGGCTCTTGTCTAATGTGGGAAAGATCACTTATATCTGGGTGGGTGGGTAGATCTAGTTCCGGACCCTGACCCGATCTGAGACCCAGGAGCGGCGGAGTTTTCGATCTTGAAAGTTTGGGCTCCGGTTTGTTGCCCAATAGGTCTGGCCCGCTGTCTGATTCTAGGTTCAAAGCTTGGGCCATGTCCTCCCGTAGACGGGTATCCGGCTTAGAGAGCTCGGGAATCCGGACATAGCTTGTCCTCAAGATAGAGGAAGAATCACTGCGTTGCTCCTCCACCACCGCTATCTGATGGGTGATCGGCGGAGAGTTAATCTCCCTTTGGTCGGGTGTAAGCCCGATCTGATCATAGTCCGTAGCGACTCCCAAGGCGGCGATGCGATCCAAGAGCTCGTTCAAAGAAGAGAGCTCCATTGGATCCGTCTGCTCGGCGAATTCCGAGCTGACGTGGAGACTGTTTTTGATGACCCGAGAAGTCATCGTCGGCGCAGCGGCCGAACGGGCGGTCATGACGAAGCCGCCTAGTCGGTGAGTTTGGCCTACAGCCAGGGCTCCCCCAGAGGTGATGTTATCCTTGACAACGAGACGAGCCATCCAGCCTTATGGTGACAGCACAGAGGAACTCTCAATGAAAGCACCAATGTCGGTGTCAAAACCGGCGGATCTCGGGTAGGGGGTCCCGAACTGTGCGTCTAAGGCGGATGGTAACAGGATGCGGGGGACACAATGTTTACCCAGGTTCGGGCCCTCTCGATGGAGGTAATACCCTACTTCCTGCTTGATTGATCTTGATGATATGAGTATTACAAGAGTTGATCTACCACGAGATCGTAGAGGCTAAACCCTAGAAGCTAGCCTATGGTATGATTGTTCTTGTCCTACGGACTAAACCCTCCGGTTTATATAGACACCGGAGGGGGCTAGGGTTACACAGAGTCGGTTACAAGGGAGGAGATCTACATATCCGTATTGCCAAGCTTGCCTTCCGCGCCAAGGAGAGACCCATCCGGACACGGGACGAAGTCTTCAATCTTGTATCTTCATAGTCCAACAGGCCGGCTAAAGTATATAGTCCGGCTGTCCGAGGACCCCCTAATCCAGGACTCCCTCAACAGTTGCTTTGCTCCCCCTTTTCCCCCTTTCTTCTTCTTTCCGGTTGATGCAACCAGATGTCGGAGCCCAAGAGCCAGATGCCACCGCCGATGCCTACTACTACGTGGAGACCCCCGACGACCAGGAGTAGTTAGGAGGCTCCCAGGCAGGAGGCCTTGCCTTTTCGATCGATGTTGCTTTTGTGCTAGCCTTCTTAAGGCAAACTTGTTTAACTCATGTCGGTACTCGGATATTGTTGCTTCCGCTGACTCTTGTGTATTCAAGCTGATGTATTCGAGCCCTCGAGGCCCCTGGCTTGTAATATAAAGCTTGTATTATTTTAATTTGTGTCTAGAGTTGTGTTGTGATATGTTCCCGTGAGTCCTTGATCTTGATCGTACACATTTGCGTGTATGATTAGTGTACGATTGAATCGAGGGCGTCACAAGTTGGTATCAGAGCCGACTGCCTGTAGGTAGCCCCCTTTCCAACTCCTTGGCCGAAGTATAGTCTAGTCACTGAAAAACTTTTACTAACATTGGTTGTGTGTCTTACGGGCCCACATCGCCATTGGGTGGTACGTATTAGGATCTTTTACTCCTCGTCTATACTCTGGGGACTCTGATCTCTCTTCTATTCGGGTTAAATGATTTTACTAACGCCGACTCTAGGTTCCCGTAACTACTTCCAGCCGGAGAGCCCTTACTCCAGATGATTACCTGGTGCACCGAAGGATTTCGAAGATACTCTCTGATGTTCTCTCGAGACTTTGTGCCCGTTGCTTTTTCAATTCCCTACCATCGAAATACCCCTATGGATAACTACATACAATTTCCATTCTTACATTCATCCCCAGTTGCTCTTGTTACTACAAGATACCCGGAAATTCTCCCTATTGTTTCGAGAATACTTTGCGCCTACTGCCTTGCAGTTCCTTGTCACCTGAATACGCCTACAAATTAATCCTCACCCACACCGAGGATTTGTTTCTCCCCAGTTGTTTATGTGTCTTCGAAATACTATTTGATCTTTCGAAAATCCTCAACAACCTGTTGTTCTTGGAATTCTTGCTTACTTGCATTTCGGTTAATTCCATTTGTCTAGCAATTTAGTTTAAAACCTTTGTGATTGTCATTTTGATCCTTTTGATTCAACATGTGTGTGAATGCACACAATCATCAGTTGTTCCCCAGAATTTATCCTTCCGATTCAGACGTCATTCCGGATATGTGTTGGTTCTCAGCAAATCAAACCTTGATTGATTGCCCATCTAATTCTATTCAACTTATACTATTTTGATCAAAGTGTTTGCTTCTGATCTTCTGGTTTGGAACTCATAATTCCTTTGTAATTAACCTCGAGTCATTCAGTTAATTCAATAAATTGATGCTTTGGCATTCCTTCTCCTTTTGATGGGGTACTGATACTCACATCAGCCCCATTATGAACTGTTAGATCCTTTGTTGAATTATTATCCGACAGTGTTCTTCATATACAAAAACCTCAAAAAGTTCTTTCCCTGATACATAATGCCATTTGGTAAATCCTATTCTCTCAT
This sequence comes from Triticum aestivum, assembly GCF_018294505.1. NCBI lineage: Eukaryota > Viridiplantae > Streptophyta > Magnoliopsida > Poales > Poaceae > Triticum > Triticum aestivum. The sequence continues at coordinate 405,001,460 of NC_057799.1, read as the reverse complement.
TTGGCCAACCATGCTCTGCTTTCGAGCTGGTGATATTTACTCTTGAAACTTCGGGTATATGTTTCTAAGAAGTCCCTATGGGTTGAACATATGCCTTCTGTAGACCGTGTGAACCCGAAAGTTTTCACGAGTCATACTCTTCTGGTGCTTCGCCAGATTAAATTTCAGCACTACAACTTCTTCGAAAATGAGAAGTGAATGAAAGGTTATGCATTGGAGAAGTGGGAGTCGACCTTGAACTTTGTGTTCATGCCCATGGACATGATGTAGATCGTATCGTTAAAGCTTCTCTTCAATTAAATATTCCCTTGGTATAAGTTTATCTTATATCTCGGATCTGGCATTTTGCAATCGTGGTTCTGGCCATGTTCTCCTTTTTAAATACCATTTCTCAAACAAGTTAAAGTACTTGTCTTCTGCAGATCATTGCACCTGTCCAACCTTTACTTTGATCTACCATCGAGTGTTACACTCTGGTATCTCAAGAATATCACTGAACTGCATAACTTCTTATGGGTTCTTCATCAACTGTTATTTCTCACCGATTCCAATTTTCCTGGGTTCTGAGTTGTCGTCAACCGAGAACACTGATAAGTGAATCACTTCCGCACTCCGATTCAATAACTCTAAATAATCTTCATTGCTTATGAGTTTATTAATCCTTCAAGTCATTCCTAGCCTGATCGGCTATATCATTATCGTGCAACTTTTTAACTGTGCTACCTGGTCCTTCTTCCTGGAGCAAAGTTTTCGATGATGACCTAAGCTTTCGTCGATCTTCCTCGTCATATCATATTTCCTTGAACAACAAGCTTGATTTCAAGTTTGTGTCGTACCCGTGGTTCGAATAACCTTTCGCTTCATCATTCCTTTGACGTGATGTCATCGCCAATCGATTACATCTTCATGAAATCTCTCGACAAATGTGCAACACTCTGATGCTCTTTCAGGTTATCAATTGAATTCATGATGAGAAATACCATCCTTTCCCCTCGATGATTTGTGTTATCATCGACAACATTCTTGCCTCCCCCAAGACGAATTTGTTCATTTAAATTTTGGAAATACATCCTTTTTGACACATCGATGGATTTTTGATGAAACCATCGGCCACCTCCTCATCTTCCCTGATAAAATTGCATGAGGTGTTCAATTAATTCCCGATGGATCCTTTGTGTTCCCAGGGTCCGGCCTTTACCTGATGACCATGTCAATGTTATCCAAAAGTATGACTGTGTTACTCCAAACATCATTAAGAACATTGGAGGCGCAATGCTAAATGTTTCTTGATCAATTATCCATTGTATGGGTAAACATCATGATTCTCCTTGCCCCATTAACTAAATGGATAAGTACTTGATGTCCTGTCATGTATACCATGCTCTGTTTGTTCTTGGGAAGCATATACTCTAATACTTTTGTATAAGCACCCTTTTCCTTTCCATTGGTCTGGTTACACTAATAACCACATTTTTTTCCATTGTTTTGTTTAACCTTTCTTGTGATCTATATGATCTAAGCAGCAATAGTTCCCCTGCTTATGAAAACACCTTGGTGTACAATTTGTCAGTAAGACCTTGTTATTATTATTGTTGACATTCCGGTAACCACCGATGGACGAGAACTTTGCCTATTGGTCCGCCTCGTTCAACGAGTAGGAAAATAGTTCTCCCCGTCCCTCGCCCTTGGTACCAACATTGTTGACAACATAACTGACAGTCTATCATCTGACATGCCTTGCTATCGGCCCCCTTTCTACTTTTAACCCACATGGTGGGCTCATAACCCACAGTTCCACAGGATCGGAACCTGACTCTCCTGTATATCCTTTATTTCGAAGTATCATTTGTTCTTGGCTTTGTGTGTTGTCACGAGCCACCGTCCGAGAGATGATCTATTCCCGATGCTCGGAACCCCCCTTCTCACAATCTGTTCAGGTATCGATCGTTTGTCCATTTGCTTGAAACTCCCTATTGTACCTTCATATTTTGCTCTAGATGTTTTCTTAAGTTTCAACTCGAGAGATACTTCTGCCACATTCCCTGATTTGTTCACCAGAAAATTAACCCTATAAGGGTCAGTTCTCCCGAAGTTACTCTTTACTTCCGCACTTAAATCTCGGGACGAGATTTCTTGTAGTGGAGGAGATTTGTAACACCCCCAGTGTCATGCTACAGTAACCCTCTGTGATTAAGCCTAATCATTTGGCTAAAGAATGCTTAATCACCTTTGTTCAATATCTCTTTTCAACTCCGATCTGAATTCAAATTCAAATCATAAGTGTCGTGGAGTTGTCACGGCAGATGTCCTCAAGCTAGGACTTAGTCGTGGTGCCATCGCCGCTAGGAAGCTTGAAGGGGTTAAACGGGACAAGGAACACGAGGGTTTATACTGGTTCGGCCCCTTACGGTGAAGGTAAAAGCCTACGTCCAGTTGAGGTGGTATTGGTTAGGGTTTCGATGACCAGGGAGCTTAACTGCTATGCCTGGCTCTCGATGAGATCTTTTCCTTGTCCCTAAACCGCTGCCGGGTCGTCCCTTTATATAGAGAGGTTGACGCCCAGCAGCTCTCAGAGTCCCGGCCGGCTCATAAGAATACCCGGCTCGGACTCTCAACTATTCTTGCCTTGCACTACAAGTTCTACCATAATGATGGTTATAACTACGGGCCTTAAGCCATATCCGGGTCTTAAGCCCACCTTTGGCCCACCGTCTTCAAGCTTGGCGCCGGGCTTCAGGTGATGATCCTTATGAGTAACCCGGCCCCTCCTGGCGGGTGACTCTAAGGTTTATATCCTCAACATTAGGCCCAGATTGATTTGAGCCGGCTCATGTCAATCTTTAACTCTTTCGACAGAAAATCTCCGACTTACAATTGCGTGAAGACCATAACCCGGCGTGACGTCATCCTCTGGAGTCCGGGTAATCCGCCGTGACGTCATCTTCCATTAATCCGTTTTTTACTCCACCATATCCGCAACGGATCTTATCTTTACTGCCATCCCGAAAATCGAGGCGTTTTATGGTGAGATAACCGCGCCGTGGCCTCCTCGTTTCTCGCGCCCACTTATGAGCTCGCCCTTATAAATAGTCCGGCCCGACGGGCCTTCAGCCACCCGTCTTCCTCCTCGTGCCACTGTTCTTCCGCTCGAGCTCTGTTGCCGCCGCTGCCGCGGGTCTTCTCGTCCTCACCGACTCCGGCCGCTGCATCAACCTGTTGTGTCCAGAGAACGGCAGTGACCTCCGCGACTCACCAGCCCCTGTAAGTTCTTGCAGCCCCGTAGAACAGACCTGCCGTGGAGTTTCTTCTTGTTCTTCCCGTGTTCTTCGCCATTCTTCGCGGGCCCTCGGTAGATTTGATTTTTACCACCCTCTTTGATCTTAAGATAGTGTAAAACAAATGCGGCGGCTGTTTAGCACCCATTTCAAATGCAAATAGATCTCCTTTCACTGCATAAAGGCTCCGTTCGAGCCCAAGAACTTCCCTCGCGTCTGTTTTTAGGTCTAGAAACTTTCCTTTTAGCCGACCGTTTTGATCCAAATTATTTACTGTAATGTGTGAAAACTATTTTTACCACACTTAGTAAAAAAACTGCACCCGTTGAGTCATGGCGGTTTACATTTCCGGTTTAAAGAAACCACGCGCCGTAGGACCTTCCGTCTCAAAGGAGGCTATGCACCATTAAATTTTCCGGCTTATCTGTGACAAGGTCATAGACAATCAAATTACTTCTTAATACCTCCAGCGGCTTAGATAATCCGGTGCACCTAGATATATATCATTAGTCCCCTCCATAAGCCGCCACTTTAACACTGAACTGTAAATTTCCTCCGGCTTATAATTAAACCGGGCATGTTTCCTTTTATCATAGGCTTCCGACTTTCACCATGCCTCCCAAAGCTCCTAAAGCACCCATCACTTGTAATTGGATGAGGTCCAACGTCACCGACGAGACCTTAACGGATTTCATGAAGTCAGGTTACCTGCCTAAAAAGGACATCATGTCCTACCGTGCCCCCGACCCATCAGAGGAGAGACCACAGCCAAAGGACGGGGAAGTGGTAGTTTTTGCGGATCATATGAGTCGGGGCTTCGCACCGCCCGGCTCAAAGTTCTTCAGAGATGTACTGAATTTCTTTGACCTGCGGCCACAAGACATAGGACCCAATTCTGTGTCCAATATATGCAACTTCCAAGTGTTCTGCGAAGTCTACCTCGGTGAAGAGCCCAACCTGCTGCTCTTCAGAGAGCTCTTCTACCTGAACCGCCAGAACGAGTGCGCCAACGGGCCAAGTTTGGAACTTGGTGGAATCTCCATTCAGCGATGGAGGGACTGCCTTTTTCCTTACGCTGAACCGCCAAGCCACCCAAAGGACTGGAACCAGACGTGGTTCTATTGCCAAGACACGTCGCCGGCTGACGAGAGCTCGCTGCCCGGCTTCCGGCCTTCTCGACTGGAACCGACTCACCCTCTGTCTGACAAGTTAACTCAAGAGGAACGCCAACCTCTACTCCCCACCATCAACAAGATCAAGGCTCTCCTGGGCAATGGTCTCAACGGAATTGATCTGGTCCGGGTCTGGATCTCGTGGCGGGTGATCCCCCTAAGCCGCCGCCCCGGCTTAATGTGTGAATACACAGGCCGGAAAGATGACCCCCTGCGACACAGCCGCAACGACCTCCCTGAAGACATTGCCGAGGACATGACCAAGGCTCTCTTGAACGAGAGCTTGGCAGACTGCGGGAGGACCGGGTTAGCCCCCTTCTGCAAGACCAACCCAGCCCCAGCGGTAAGCCGCTGATCTGAACATCTTATCTTCTTCTGTAGATAACCGTCATCTGAATATTTAAGAAATCATCATTGTATTATTCAGGCTGATGACAAATTCTGGAAGGTCAAATATGACCATGAGGCGGCCAAGAAGGCCAGGAAGGCTAAGAAAGCCGCCAAAAGAGCCGCTCCCCGCAAGAAGGGAAGTAGGCCTACTGCTTCAGAGCTGCTGCAATTAAGCGACAGCTCCGAGTCAGAGGTAACCCCTGAACCTGTAATCTTTTGTTGTATTTGTTGTTTTATTTCTGTCCGCCTTATCAATGCTGTTCATCAACAGGATGACACCGGAGCAAGTAACCCGGTGGTTGAAGAGGTAATGATACTTTCCTCCGACTCGGAGCCCTTGCCAAGGCTGAAAGTCCGAAGGGTAACCGGAAAGTAAGATTTTCTCATCCTTTAGCTTATCAAGATCCTCAATTTCTTTTGAAGCAACAGATTCATGAGAGCCGGCGGCACACCTGGACCAACAAAGACGCTGACCTCTCCTCCGGCTTACCTGACGGATCGAGGAAACACCGAACCGAGGTTATCTCCAACTTGTACCCTTTTCATCCTTTAGCGGGTGTTATACGTCAACCGCTCAATCCTTCTGATTCAAACTATCAGGAAACCTCACCCTCCTCTGGTGACTCGATGCAATCAAACCTGCCGGCCTTCAAGACCGTGCCCGGGTAAGGATGATCATCTCATGTTGTACTTATTTTTACTTATACTTTTGTACTTAACCTTTTTGTCTTTTCAGTGCCCAGGCAAAACTCAGCAAAAGGGCGAAGAAGAACAAGCCGGTCGAAGAGCCGGACTTGCCTGAGCCGGAGGCCGCAGCTCAAGAACCACCAGTCGCCTCTGCTCCTAAAACCACTGCTCCAACCGACAAGCCAATTGTAGAGACTTCTGCTAACTCGGAGGTCTCCGGCTCGGCTCCGCCGGCCGATGACCTGGATGTGGTAATCACCCGGACGGAATTTGTTGAGCCGGGGAGACCTACTGCGCTGGCCAAGTGCTCCGCTAAGGAGGAGTTGCTAGAGCGCCGCCGGGCCAATCTGGACCTCACCGAATATGCCAATCTGAGCATCAGAGAGATCGTCTCCGGCTATGTCAGTCAGGTGCACAAGAGCCGGGACCTAGAGATCGCCATGGTAAACCAGATTCAGCAGAAGTCTGAGGTATCACTCTTCTGTCTTCTTACTTACTGCATAGTTATCTTGGTATTCTTACCATACTCTAGCCCCCAAGTCTACTACTTAGGACAGAATATGTTGTAGACTTAAGTTCCGGCTTACTCGTTTGAACCGGTAATTTGTAAATAGAAACGTTCGATATGCATTAGCCCCCAAGTGCCACGTGTCTTTGCTTGGAAAGTGCTTGGGACTTTAAAATTGCATAATAACTGTTCATCCTATAACCCGAAAATTATGCAGGCTGCTTGCAAGAAGTTTGAAGCTGACATCTCCGATCTGAAGACCCGGCTGAGGACGCAAGAAACTGAGACCCGGAAGGCCAATGCAAAATTTGTGTCAAGTATTGCTGCACAAGAAAAGCTGAAGACGGACTTTGATGCTGAACGGAAAGCTTGGGCCGAAGAGAAGGCTACTCTGGTGAACCGGGCCGAACAGGCGGAGAAGGCCCTGACAGAGAAAACCGCCAAACTCTCCGGCTTAAAACGCCAAGTGTCCCAGATAGTTGCCGCAATCTTCGGCAAGTCATTCCACCGGCTTGCGTCCAGTTTATAATTTTTATGTCTCATAACCCATCATTGCCGGCGGCTTATCTTACTCTGTTACACAGGTCCCAGAAGCGCCAACCTCAACCAAAGCGTGGTAACCAAGCTGAAGGCCGTGTACACCCTGGTGGAGCAACTCTACACCGGGTCACAGCGCGCCTTGGCCGTGTTGGCCCTATCCAATGAGGTGCCGACTCATCTGGCGGAAGTTCTTCGCCGGCTTGCCGTTCTTCCCCAACGTGTCCAAGAGCTGCGGCGGGCCTCTGCAAGAGCCGGAGCTATCGCTGCTCTGAGCCGGGCCAAGGCGTTCCTTCCAGAGTTAGACCCGGCGGACATTGCCCTCGGCTATCCCAGTTTGAAGGAAGACGGCACACCCTTCGACCAAAGGGACTTTGCAGCCTGCGTGAAGATCGTGCGCCCGGTGGCCACCCTCATTGGAAACGACACAGATCTGACCAAGTACCAGCCAGGTTACAATGCAGAAAATCAGAGGATCCCCACTCCGCGTTATGAAGCTATCAGCTTAGTCCCGCCAGCTCGTAAGCACACCTTCGCCCCGGAGATTGACCCGGCCGGGTTAATTGACGAGGAAGCTCAATTTGAAGCTCTGAGCGGCATTGACTGGAAGTCGTCAACTTTCCAGGTCTTGGGAACAGCCGGAGGAGAGGAGAGGGATGAGCCGGAGACTTCAACCCAGCAAGCATCATAACTCGGCAGGCGGCTTACTAAACAATGCTTCACCCTTTTGGACTCGATGAGTCTTGTAATAGAGTAGGACCAACACTTTAACTTTGCCGTGCCATCGTGCACGCGTTGAATGCTGAAGTCCATTGAAGTTGTCTCCTTTATATTTCCCCGGGTCATAATCAATCATTCATTTTCCTTAAGCTCAAATAGTTGCCCTCAACTATCCTGCATAGAAGGACAAATCACAAGTCTCTAGGCGGCTTTCCGCACTGAGAATCATAGTTTTAGACAGATAACCCGGAATATGAATCAAAAAAGACTGGTCCTCAATTATGTCCTTGATATAGCCGTAATAACACACTTACCGGCCTGCAAGCACACTTCCGGCTTATATAACCCGGGTAATAAGGTTGGTACCTCAATTCCGGTTTACCAGTCTTAATAACACCGATTGTATTCGACTAGTACTATAAATCAAAATTAAGACGGCAAAGTGAGACCCGCCGTGCACACCTGAAATAATCAGAAGAACTCACTATAAATCAGAAAAACTTAGGGGCTTCCGGTTCAAATATGACCAGAAACCCGTCCCAAAGGGGTTATGCTAGGATTCGAATGCGATCATATAGCCCCCAGTGGGTGTGGCGATGCCAATCAAGAGGGTACCGACAGCTATGTTCTCTTTGGTTCGAATACGACCCATGTTTGAACAGGAAGCCCCCAAATGACCTTAAGAATTGTTTAACGATGCTGATTCGAATACGATCCACGTCGGTTCCCAAAGGGGTTAAACTATGATTCAAATATGATCAAAGAAAACTCCCTAATGAGCTCGGCACTTTGCCAATCAAATGGGTATCGACAGCTATGTTCTCTTTGGTTCGAATACGACCTATGTTTGAACAGGAAGCCCCCAAGTGACTATATTGTGTATGGCTAGATTCGAATACGATCATAAGCCGGATCCTCCTTCAAATTATCATGTGATCTTGCACTGAAAACAACACGTTCACCTTTGGAAGAGAAAAAAGGACAGAGGTCCTGCTTTATTGCTTATCATAATATATACATGGCTTAGAGAAATATGTACATTATGAGAGCCGGTGGCTCAAGTGTAATAAGGCCGAAGCTGAGCTATGTTCCACGGCCGACGGGTCTCTTCCTCCGACTTACGTGAATCTTTGTGCTCCCGAATGTCAATGAGGTAATATGACCCGTTGTGCAAATTCCTGCTGACCACAAAGGGCCCTTCCCAAGGCGGGGATAGCTTGTGCGCATCTGTTTGATCTTGGATGAGCCGGAGCACCAGATCGCCTTCCTAGAAGACCCGGGATTTAACCCGGCGACTATGATAACGGCGCAGGTCCTGTTGGTAAATCGCTGAGCGAGCTGCTGCCACATCACGCTGCTCGTCCAACAAGTCAAGAGCATCTTGGCGCGCCTGTTCATTATCCACCTCAACATAAGCCGCCACTCGGGGCGAGTCATGACGGATGTCACTGGGGAGGACTGCTTCCACTCCATAAACCATGAAGAAAGGCGTGAAACCTGTAGACCTGTTAGGACTAGTGTTGATGCTCCACAACACGGAGGGTAACTCCTCCACCCAACAACCCGGCGTCCGTTGTAAAGGGACCAGAAGCTGGGGTTTGATGCCTTTCAGAATCTCCTGATTAGCCCTCTCAGCTTGACCATTGGATTGAGGGTGAGCCACTGATGAAACATCAAGTCTAATATGCTCTCGTTGACAAAACTCCTCCATGGCGCCTTTGGATAAATTGGTACCATTGTCAGTTATAATGCTGTGTGGAAAGCCAAAGCGAAAGATCACCTTTTTCATAAACTGAACTGTCGTGGCTGCATCACACTTGCTAACTGGCTCCGCTTCAACCCACTTGGTAAATTTGTCAACTGCCACCAAGAGGTGGGTCTTCTTATCCTTGGACCTTTTAAAAGGCCCAACCATATCAAGCCCCCAAACCGCAAAGGGCCAAGTAATTGGGATCATCCTCAGCTCCTGAGCCGGCACATGAGCCCGTCGCGAGAACCTTTGGCAACCATCACATTTACTGACCAATTCCTCCGCATCAGCATGAGCCGTCAGCCAATAAAAACCATGACGAAAAGCCTTGGCCACAAGAGACTTTGAGCCGGCGTGATGGCCACAATCCCCTTCATGAATCTCACGCAAGATCTCTTGACCTTCCTCAGGAGAAACACAATGCTGGAACACTCCCGTAACACTGCGGTGATGCAACTCACCATTGATAACAACCATTGACTTAGACCGCCGGGTTATTTGTTTGGCCAAAGTTTCATCCTCAGGCAAATCTCCCCGGGTCATGTAAGCCAGATAGGGCACTGTCCAGTCTGGGATGATGTGGAGAGCCGCCACCAGTCGTGCCTCCGGGTCAGGGACAGCCAAGTCTTCCTCTGTAGGCAACTTAACAGAAGGGTTATGCATGACGTCCAGGAAAATATTAGGCGGCACCGGTTTTCGCTGAGAGCCCAGCCGGCTTAAAGCATCAGCCGCCTCGTTCTTCCTGCGATCGATGTGCTCTACTTGGTAACCCTGAAAGTGCCCAGCAATGGCATCAACTTCACGGCGATAAGCCGCCATGAGAGGGTCCTTGGAGTCCCACTTTCCTGATACGTGTTGAGCCACCAAGTCTGAGTTGCCGAAGCACCTTACCCGGCTCAAGCTCATCTCCTTAGCCATCCGAAGACCGTGGAGCAAGGCCTCGTACTCAGCTGCATTATTGGTGCAAGGAAACATCAATTGTAGCACATAATGGAACTTGTCACCTTGAGGGGAAGCCAATACGACTCCAGCCCCCGAGCCCTCCAATTGCCTGGACCCATCGAAGTGAATAGTCCAATATGTGTTATCCGGCTTTTGTTCGGGTACTTGTAGCTTTGTCCAATCATTGATGAAATCCACCAAGGCCTGAGATTTAACAGCAGTGCATGGCACATACTTCAGACCATGAGGCCCGAGCTCTATAGCCCACTTAGCCACTCTCCCTGTGGCCTCTCTGTTTTGAATGATATCTCCAAGGGGGGCAGAACTGACCACAGTGATGGGGTGACCCTGGAAATAGAACGGCTTATAAAACGGCTTAAAGCAGCAATACGACCCGCCAAACGCTGGACGTCGTTTATGCACGCCGGCTTAGCCAGAGAGGTGATTGCCTTGATCTTCTCCGGGTTAGCTTCAATACCTCTGTTAGAAACCAAGAAACCCAAGAGCTTGCCTGCAGGAACACCAAAAACACATTTGGCCGGGTTAAGCATCATCTTGTAGACCCGGAGATTATCAAAGGTTTCCCTCAGATCATCTATCAAGGTTCCCTCCTTCCTGGATTTAACCACAATATCATCCACATAAGCATGAACATTACGCCCAATCTGGTTATGAAGACAGTTCTGCATGCAACGCTGATAAGTCGCATGAGCACTCTTGAGTCCAAAGGGCATAGACACATAGCAGAAGGCTCCAAAGGGAGTGATGAACGCCGTCTTCTCCTGGTCCTTAACTGCCATTTTAATCTGGTGATATCCAGAATAGGCATCCAAGAAACTTAGGCGCTCACAACCCGCCGTAGCATCAATGATTTGATCAATACGGGGAAGGGCGAAAGGATCAGCCGGACACGCCTTATTCAAGTCCGTGTAGTCCACACACATCCGCCAGGTGCCGTTCTTCTTGAGTACAAGCACCGGGTTAGCTAACCACTCTGGGTGAAAAACTTCAACAATAAACCCGGCCGCAAAGAGCCGGGCCACCTCTTCACCAATAGCTTTCCGCCTCTCTTCATTAAACCGCCGAAGGAATTGCCTGACCGGCTTAAATTTCAGATCAACATTGAGAGTGTGCTCAGCGAGTTCTCTAGGTACACCTGGCATGTCAGACGGTTTCCATGCAAAAATGTCCCTATTCTCACGGATGAACTCGATGAGCGCGCTTTCCTATTTTGGATCCAGATTGGCACTGATGATAAACTGCTGAGATGAATCTCCTGGAACGAAATCAACAAGTTTAGTCTCATCAGCCGACTTCAATTTCATTGCCGGCTCATGCTCCGTAGTCGGCTTTTTCAGAGAGGTCATATCTGTTGGGTCAACGTTGTCTTTGTAAAACTTCAACTCCTCTGTTGCGCAAACAGATTCTGCATAAGCTGCATCGCCTTCCTCACACTCCAAGGCCACCTTCCGGCTGTCGTGAACCGTAATGGTCCCATTATGACCCGGCATCTTGAGCTGTAAATACACGTAACACGGTCGTGCCATGAACTTGGCGTAAGCCGGCCGCCCAAATAAGGCATGGTACGGACTTCTTATCTTGACCACCTCAAAGGTCAATTTTTCCACCCTGTAGTTGTGCTCATCTCCAAAGGCCACTTCCAACTCGATCTTACCGACTGGATAAGCCGACTTACCAGGTACCACACCATGGAAAATAGTGTTTGACTGGCTGAGGTTCTTATCAATCAACCCCATACGACGGAAAGTCTCATAATAGAGGATGTTGATGCTGCTGCCTCCATCCATGAGCACCTTAGTGAACTTATATCCTCCCACCTGAGGAGCCACCACCAAGGCCAAGTGACCCGGATTATCCACCCGGGGAGGGTGATCCTCCCTACTCCACACTATAGGCTGCTCAGACCACCGCAAGTAGCGTGGAACCGCCGGCTCAACAGCATTCACAGCCCTCTTATGAAGCTTCTGATCTCGCTTACACAGACTGGTGGTAAACACATGATACTGTCCACTGCTAAGCTGCTTTGGATTGGTCTGATAACCCCCCTGCTGCTGTTGATGACCCTGGCCAGACTGCTGATTAAAGCCCCCTTGACCGTTCTGAGGATTAGAATTTGAGCCGCCGCCCGGGCCATGAAAGCCGCCGGCGCCTGAGCCACCGCCCGGGCCATTGTTGCCGTTAAAGGCATTGGAATTCTTAAAGGCCTTCATGATTACACAATCCTTCCATAGATGAGTAGCTGGCTTCTCTCTAGAGCCATGCCTTGGACAAGGCTCATTCAACAGTTGCTCCAGCGTCGGGCCTGACCCGCCGGCTCGGGGAGGGGGCCTCCCCTTGCGTCGCTGGTTATTGCCCTGTGAGCTGGCGTTGGCTACGAACTCTAGGCTGCCGTCGGCCTTGCGCTTGCCACCTCCCTGGTTCCCCGGGTTATGCTGAGGACCCTTGCCATTGCTGTTCTTCTTTCCCTTCCCTGTCCTTTCATCATCTGAAGCGGGGTCCTTGGTACTATCAGAATCGGCGTCCTTGACGAGAGCCGCCATCAGTGTACCCATATCATTGCAGTCGCGCTTAAGCCGCCCGAGTTTCATCTTCAGGGGCACGAAGCGACAATTCTGTTCCAACATTAAGACTGCAGAGCCGGCATCCATCTTATCAGATGAATGTATTATTTCCTTAACCCGGCGAACCCAATGTGTCGTAGACTCACCCTCCTGCTGCTTACAGTTAGTCAAATCCACAATTGACATAGACTGCCTACAGGTATCCTTGAAGTTTTGGATGAACTGGGCTTTCAGCTCAGCCCAAGACCCCATGGAATTCGGTGGTAGCCCTTTCAACCAAGTGCGGGCAGTCCCATCTAACATCATAGTGAAGTACTTGGCCATTGCCGCTTCACTGACTTCCAGCAGTTCCATGGCCATCTCGTAACTCTCGATCCAGGCTGCGGGTTGTAAGTCAGCCGTGTAATTAGGCACCTTCCTAGGGCCTTTAAAGTCCTTGGGTAGACGCTCATTGCGGAGAGCTGGCACTAAACAAGGGACACCTCCAGTCCTGGTAGGGATACCCACGTCGACGGAAGTCGTCGGATAAGCCGGGGGAGTCTGGTAAGCCGTCAACTGAGGCCCCTGCTCCGCCTCTTGTCGCGCTCTGTCTTGGTCTGTTGCGTGAAAGGCTCTGTTATGAGCCGGGCCATGGCCAGGGGGCGGGTCATGGCGTCGGACGTTACTTGAGCCAGTCGCTGAGACCATGTGTCTGCTGTAACTCGGGCTCCGGCCTGGACGAGGGGTCGAGTGGATCCTGTCCCGGCTGTAAGAGTACGCCTCTTGCTGCGCCAGTGCTGTCTGAAGGAGTTCCCTGACCCGGCGGGTTTCAATAGCCGTCGGAGAGTCGCCGTCAATTGGGAGGGCCGCCAGCCGCGCTGCTGCGGCGACCATGTTCTCCAGCGGGTTAGCATAATGACCCGATGGTATTGGCACATACTGAGGCGGGGCAGGGTTCACCCAGGGAGGCCCCATCACTTGTGGCTGAACAGGGGGCCCAGACCCGGGCACTATGATCCCTGGCGGGTTACTAGACCCTGCACCTGGCATGTTGAAGAGGTTTCGTGGATCGTAAACCGGAGGGAGTCGAGATTGGGCCTTTTGATGCCTCCTTCACATGACCTCACTGGACGCGTTCTGATCCATCGTGAGCCCGAAGGACTGTGCCTGAATCAACTGAGTTTGGGCGTCAAGAGCCGCCCTCTCCGCAGCCATCCTGATCCCTTCCGCTGCCAGATCCTCTTTGGCTTTCACTAGATCTAACTTTAACTGCGCCACCTCCGCGTCATGATGAGCTTGATCCGCCGGGTCAACCGCGGCGGTCAACAGGGCCGTCATCTTGTCCGTGAGATCCATCAGCACCTGAGCCGGCGAGGGCACCGGGTTTCCTGCCCCAGCAGCAGGGTTCTGAACAGGCTGCGCGCCGGCCATGAAGATTCCGACCCGACCCGGCGGCTCAAACGGGTCCGGAATACTGTCACCATCGGAACAACCCATGAGCCTACCATCTTGAAGTTGATACAACGAGTTTGACTCATCTGTGGACGACTCGCCGTCAGAACCGGCGGCCGTCTCATCACCAGATCTAGATCTATCAGAGTGCCCTCCGTGGACACATCCCACAAAAGCATGCTTCAAGGCAGGCAGGGCCCGGGTGGGTCGTGCATGCTGAGCCGTCTCGATGAGGTCGGCGCAGAGATCCGGCTCACCAATCTTGCCAATGAAAACATGAATTCCGCCGAAGGGGGCCCGGTATCCGTACTCGATTGAGCCGGCGTCGGGGCCCCAGCTTGCATCGTTGATGTAGATCTTGCCGCGACGACTCTTGGTCATCCGGCCCACGGCGTATCCCTTGAGCCCTTCGAAGCTGCCCTTCAAGAACTCAAATCCATCGTGCGCTGGCCCCACAGTGGGCTCCAACTGTCGTGGAGTTGTCACGGCAGATGTCCTCAAGCTAGGACTTAGTCGTGGTGCCATCGCCGCTAGGAAGCTTGAAGGTGTTAAACGGGACAAGGAACACGAGGGTTTATACTGGTTCGGCCCCTTACGGTGAAGGTAAAAGCCTACGTCCAGTTGAGGTGGTATTGGTTAGGGTTCGATGACCAGGGAGCTTAACTGCTATGCCTGGCTCTCGATTAGATCTTTTCCTTGTCCCTAAACTGTTGCCGGGTCGTCCCTTTATATAGAGAGGTTGACGCCCAGCAGCTCTCAGAGTCCCGGCCAGCTCATAAGAATAACCGGCTCGGACTCTCAACTATTCTTGCCTTGCACTACAAGTTCTACCATAATGATGGTTATAACTACGGGCCTTAAGCCATATCCGGGTCTTAAGCCCACCTTTGGCCCCTCGTCTTCAAGCTTGGCGCCGGGCTTCAGGTGATGACCCTTATGAGTAACCCGGCCCCTCCTGGCGGGTGACTCTAAGGTTTATATCCTCAACAATAAGTGAAATTTGAAGCTGCACAAAAGTTGCTGGAAAAATGTTCATCATTTAGCAAATATTCCAATACAATTTGATGTAAAGAAAATCAACATCACTCTTATGCTAAAATGGACACTAACATTTATAACAGTGCCATTACAGCAATTTAAAATGCAAATTCATTTATGAAAAATCCAAATGAATCTAAACCTCTCCCAAAAATAATTGAGGCAGTGCCTAGAAATGCACTGGACTTTTATTATCCAGTTCCACATTTTTCCTAAATCATTAGGGTCCCCAGATAAATCATTTTCCTTCTCTAGTAATTAAAGAAAACAAAACTGTTTAAAAAAGGAAGAAGGGCCTCAGCCCATGGCCTTCCCATGGACCTCGTGTAACACCCCGGATGTAACTTTCCATATTTGTAACTCCAACTCTTGCCATTTTCGGCTATGTGCTAGGATTTTCCCTTCGTGGTCGGGTTTTGTTTTCCGTTTTGCATTTTGGTCATGTCATGCATCTCATATCATGTCATCATGTGCATTGCATTTGCATACGTGTTCGTCTCAGGCATTCGAGCATTTTCCCCGTTGTCCGTTTTGCAATCCGGCGCTCCCACCTCCTCTGGCGCACCCCTCTTGTTTCTTTTCATGAGCGGGTGTTGAACGTTCTCGGAATGGACCGAGGCTTGTCAAGTGGCCTTGGTATACCACCGGTCAAGTTTCGTTCCATTTGGAGGTCGTTTGGTACTCCAACGGTTAACCGGGCAACCGCAAAGTCCATTTGTGTGTTGCAGCAAAACCCCCCTCAAAACCAGCCCAAAACACCTCTAAGACATCTCCATGATCTAGGTCGTTCGATCACGATCGTGTGGGCGAAAACCGCACCTCATTTGGACTCTCCTAGCTCCCTCTAGCTATATATATGCATCCCTCCCGATTTACATTCGCAGTCCAAACCCTAACCCGCTCCTCCGCGCCGCCGGACGTGTCCGCCCGGCGCCGGACGAAACAGCCGCAGCCAGCCGCAGCGCGCCACGTGGCGGGCCGTA
>NC_057799.1:404975385-404985072 GCF_018294505.1 Triticum aestivum | reverse complement strand
ACCGGCCGCCGCCCGCCGGCGACCGTGCCCCCTCCGACCGGCTCCTCCTCCTCCTCGCCTTCGTCTCCCCCCGACGCCGGCCGCCGTCGCCCTCTCCTCTCCCGTCGCCGGTGAGCAGGCCCGAGCTCGAGCTCCTCCGATCCGATCTGGTCAAACCCGAAGGTTGACCCTGA
This sequence comes from Triticum aestivum, assembly GCF_018294505.1. Classification (NCBI taxonomy): domain Eukaryota; kingdom Viridiplantae; phylum Streptophyta; class Magnoliopsida; order Poales; family Poaceae; genus Triticum; species Triticum aestivum. The sequence continues at coordinate 404,984,899 of NC_057799.1, read as the reverse complement.
GATCCTCCCCGAAATATTTCCAAGTCATATGAGTTTCACAGTATGTGCATCTGTTCATCGCATCATAACTCTCTGCATATAGCTCTGTTTTGCGCGTGTAATATATCGAAACGTTCTTCTAGAGATGCTCTTAATTTTGTTCCATTGCACCATGTTCATTAGAGTCCATCTTGACGCCCAAATCTCTGGTGCAAGAGTGCTAGTTGCTGTTGTCTGCTGTTACTTATCAGAACTTGAAGATTTGTTATTTTTTGTTGCATTTAATCTGTGCATCTTATGGGCATGAGCTCTACATGTGTTTTGTTGTATGTCATGCCATATTTCTAGTGGTGTATGCCATGTATTTTTGTGATCTCTGTGGTGACTAGCACAAGCATGCAAACTAGGCTCCGTAATGTTTCTGATTTCAGGGACAGTATTTTCTCCAAGTCTTTGTCTGCTGTTATTTTGTTGCTATGTATCCATGTGGCTACAAAGAGATCCATGATTATTTTGGTGATGTTCATTAAGGATGTTTTGTATATATTGTTGTAATTGATCCATTAATGCCTTTGTTTGCAATTATGGAGTGCCATAGCATGACTCAATCTTGCTCTACTTTTGCTATAAAATATTTCTGGCAGATTCTTAACATGGTATTCAATTTTGCCAAGCTTGTTGTACTTGTTTCATCCATGCTATGTATTTGCTCTTGCCATGGATAGCTTCATAAACATGCAATCTTGCTTTAGGTATGCTTGTTTTGTCATGAATTGCTTTGTGTTGAGTGTATCAACCTCACCAAGATGCCTTCATATTATTGTTTCTGTCATGCTCTGTTTTCTGCTAAGTCTGAAACCTGTTAACGAAACTTGCTATGTTTACATGGTTGCCATCATATCTTCGGGTCCTTGTTGGCTTATGGTCAGTAAGGGACTTTTGTCATATGCATTTATTAGAATACTTCCATGCCTTGTTTTGCAATGTGAAGTTCCTGTAGCACGTTGATTTCATGCTCTGAACATTGCTACCTGATGCTGTTCCAGTCATGTCCAGTAATTTCACCAAGTCTGTGAACCTGTTATCTTTTGCACTTTTGCCATGCTTGTTTGATCTTGTTATGTTGTGATCTAGCCGTAGCTCAGTGTTCATATTTTATCAAGCATCTTCTGTATATTACTTCCGTATGCTTTGTTGCTATGTTGGAGTGATGTAGCATAGTTTCTTGATGCATTCTAAGTGCTATCATGCTGTTAATTGCAGTTTCGTGTCATTCTTGTTTTGCTTGCCATTTGCAAACCGTGCATCCGTTTCCGGTGATCTTTATATCGATTTCAACCGAAATCATCGCATCTTTCCAGTGGCATGCTTGGTTTGCCAAGTTAATGCCTTTTTCATCATTTTTCTTCCGGAGCACGCATATGCATCGCATACCATATCTTGCATATCATTCATGTTTTGCATCATGTTGCTTGTGCATTTCCCGTGATTGATTGTGGTTCCGTTGCTTGTGTTATTGTTTTGGGTAGAGCCGGGAGACGAGTTCGTGAACGAGGAACCTGTTGAGTACGCTTACGAGGATCAAGCTCTCGACAACTCTGAGAACCTTGCAGGCAAGATGACCACACCCTCGAAATCACTTCTATCTTTGCTTTGCTAGTTGTTCGCTCTATTGCCATGCTGCGCTACCTACCACTTGCTATATCATGCCTTCCATATTTGCCATGTCAGCTCCTAACCATCCTTTCCTAGCAAACCGTTGTTTGGCTCAGTTACCGCTTTTGCTCAGCCCTTCTTATAGCGTTGCTAGTTGCAGGTGAAGTTGAAGTTTGTTCCATGTTGGAACATGGATATGTTGAGATATCACAATATCTCTTATTTAATAAATGCATCTATATATTTGGTAAAGGGTGGAAGGCTCGGCCTTATGCCTGGTGTTTTGTTCCACTCTTGTCGCCCTAGTTTCCGTCATACCGGTATTATGTTCCTTGAGTTTGCGTTCCTTACGCGGTTGGGTGATTTATGGGACCCCCTTGACAGTTCGCCTTGAATAAAACTCCTCCAGCAAGGCCCAACTTTGGTTTTACCATTTGCCACCTAAGCCTTTTCCCCCGGATTTTCGCGAGCCCGAGGGTCATCTTTATTTAAACCCCCGGGCCAGTGCTCCTCTGAGTATTGGTCCAACCTGTCAGTCGCCGGTGGCCACCAGGGGCAACTCTGGGCTCGCCTATCGGAAGCTTGGACAATCCGGTGTGCCCTGAGAACGAGATATGTGCAGCTCCTATCGGGATTTGTCGGCACATTCGGGTGGCTTTGCTGGTCTTGTTTTACCATTGTCAAAATGTCTTGTAGACCGGGATTCCGAGACTGATCGGGTCTTTCCGGGAGAAGGTTTATTCTTCGTTGACCGTGAGAGCTTATGATGGGCTAAGTTGGGACACCCCTGCAGGGTATTATCTTTCGAAAGCCGTGCCTGCGGTTATGAGGCAGATGGGAATTTGTTAATGTCCGGTTGTAGAGACTTGTCACTTGACTTAATTAAAATACATCAACCGTGTGTGTAACCGCGATGGTCTCTTCTCGGCGGAGTCCGGGAAGTGAACACGGTTTGAGTTATGAATGACGTAAGTAGGAGTTCAGGACCACTTCTTGGTCATTACTAGATGACGACCGTTCCGTTGCTTCTCTTCTCGCTCTCTTTTGCGTATGTTAGCCACCATATATGCTTAGTGCCTGCTGCAGCTCCACCTCATTACACCATCCTTTCCTATAAGCTTAAATAGTCTTGATCTCGCGGGTGTGAGATTGCTGAGTCCTCGTGACTCACAGATTCTACCAAAATAGTTGCAGGTGCCAACGATGCCAGTGCAGATGATGAGATCGACCTCAAGTGGGAGTTCGACGAGGAACGTGGTCGTTACTATGTGTCTTTCCCTGATGATCAGTAGTGGAGCCCAGTTGGGACGATCGGGGATCTAGCATTTGGGGTTACCTTATTTTCATTTGGATCTTGACCGTAGTCGGTCTATGTGTGTATTTTGGATGATGTATGAGTTATATTTATGCATTGTGTGAAGTGGCGATTGTAAGCCAACTCTCGTTATCCCATTCTTGTTCATTACATGGGATTGTGTGAAGATGACCCTTCTTGCGACAAAACCACAATGCGGTTATGCCTCTAAGTCGTGCCTCGACACGTGGGAGATATAACCGCATCATGGGCGTTACAAGTTGGTAATCAGAGCCATCCCCGACTTAGGAGCCCCCTGCTTGATCGAATCGCTAGCGTTGTTGAGTCTAGAACAAAAATGTTTTGAGTCTTAGGATTATATATATCGGAGAGTAGGATTCTTTTTACTCCTCAGTCTCTTCGTCGCTCTGGTGAGGTCTCCTGACGTAGAAGTTTTGACTCTTCTCTCCTCAAATTTCACTAAAAAAAATTTAGGATCACGCGGGTATCTTAGAATCGTTCCGATGGTTTTGTGACGAGAACGTTGTTCTTGGTGCCTCCTGACATTTAGGGGTTGTGGCAGTGTCCCGGGGAGTTGAGCTCCGAGGTGTTGTCGTCACAATTTTATCGTTGCAGTTCTGGAATACCTGAGTTTCGCCGACATCGAAATCTCTTTTACGCAGTTGTTGGTGAGATCACCTCGACTCCACCCAGTACTGGGGCGGGAGTTCGGGAGTATCGCCATAACTCGTATAACGGGTGCTTTTTGAAGGTTGAGGTACACGATTTCCGAAGGTTTCTTGGTTATGTGTTGAAGGATGGATACAGCTAGATCTAGGTATTGTTAGTTTGGGTGAGATATATTGTGTCCCCTGTATCCCCAACACCTGATTGCATAACCAGAAAGTTTTGGGAGTTTATAAGTGGGAATTCAAGTAGCTCCTAGGATATCTTTCCGACAGACGCATGATATGAGATTGGGGTTCGACGTCTAGTGGTCCGCCTTTCCGCGGTTGGTTTTACAGTGGTCTCGTAGTGTCTTAAAGAGTCCTTGGCTATGCCGACTCGGGGACGCTTCGTATGTCATGTGCACAGCCTTGTACATGATGGTGCTGTACGATCGAGCCTGTGTGAACCCCACCACGAAAACTTCGGACGAAATCTCTATCATATGTTTGTTCCGGCTTATTCTGCAAGCCAATACTTTGTTTTGTTTTCAATTGTGGTATTCGAGTTGCTTCGAATTCAAATGTTGATTCCATACCTTTTTCTAAGTGGCTTCTCAACTAAATGGAAGTGTGATGATTTACTATGGAATTCATTCGTTCATCCTTGTTCGAATGTTTATTGTGAAGACTATATGTTGCAATTTCTATCCGTTGATTCTACTTGTCTATTTGTCTATCAAGATGCTAACGGATGTCACCCTCTTCAGGATGGCTCCGCCAACGCGTCAGAATCCGGATCGCAATGAAGGGAGTCAGGCGAACCCTCCGCACCACCTCCGCCTCCGGAGGCATGGCAAGCTATCATGGCAGCCACCAACGCCAATGCTCAGATGATTCTGCAACTCTTGCAAAAACGCACCCAAGGGCAAGGCAATCAAGGAAATCAAGGTCAAGGCAACAATCAGCCTCACTTCGCTACCCTCAACCAGTTTCTCGCAAATCAGCCCAAGTCTTTCAGCTACTGTGCCGAGGCCACGGATGCCGATGATTGGCTCATGGACATCAACAAGCATTTTGAATGTAGCAATGTCAGGCCTGAGGACTATGTCAAGTTCGCTTCTTTTCAGCTCAAGGACCAAACTGCTGATTGGTATCAACAATACAAAGATTCCAGTGGAGGTCGTGTGATCACTTGGACTGACTTCTGTCGGGATTTCAAAGCGCACCACATTCCACAAAGTGTTGTTGAGAGCAAGCGTGAGGAGTTCCGCAATCTCAAGCAAGGCAACATGTCTGTGTATCAATTCAACATCCAGTTTCAGAAACTTGCTCGCTTTGCTAAACAAGATGTTCCTGATGAAAAGAGCATGATCTATCACTTCAGAGGTGGCCTTAGAGAGGATCTGCAGTTAGCTCTCGTTCTTGTTGAGCCTACTCAGTTTGATCAATTCTATAACATGGCACTGAAGCAAGAGGCTGCTTAGCTCAAGTGTGAGGCTTCTAAGAAGAGAGTCAGGGACGCAGTTCAGTCTTCTTCTTCCTCACTTGTGGCTGCTAAGCAACAGAAGTTCTGGTTGCCTCCTCCTCCTCCGTTTCGTCAGCCTTACCAGCAGAGGAACAAAGGTGGCCATGGTTCTTCCCACTCTTCCAACTCTGGCTATCAGAACAAGTCTCAGAATCAAGCTCCAAAGTCCAATGCTCCTTATCACCGTCCACTCTCAGAGGTGACTTGCGACAAGTGTCAGCAGAAAGGTCACTATGCTAACAAGTGCTTCAACCAAAGGCGCCTTCCGCCTCCTCCTCCTGTCAGATCTTCCAGCAATGCAATGGTCAAGCATAATTCCAAGTTTGCAAAGGTGAACATGATGAATGCAGCTCAAGCAGAGGAATCTACTGATGTGATAATGGGTAATCTTCCAGTTAATGATATTCCTGCAAAAGTTCTTTTTGACACTGGTGCATCGCTTTCTTTCATATCAAGACCATTTGCATCCAAGCATGAGTTGGTTTTTCAAGGTTTGCCTAGACCGTTAGCAGTTGTCTCTCCGGGCAGATGCCTGAATGCAAGCTACATGGTTCCGGATGTTTCCATCAAGATGGGGAACTATAAATTTATGTCTTCTCCAGTTGTTCTTGGTGACTCGGATATTGATCTAATTCTCAGGATGGACTGGCTTTCTAAGCACAAGGCTCAACTTGATTGTGCTGCCAGGGAAATTCAATTGACACACTCTTCTGAGGATGTTATTGTTTATGCCGCTCGTGATGAAACCATTCGGTTTTTTTCTCTCAATGAGAAGGGCGAATTGAATGTCATCTCTCAAATTCCAGTCGTTTGTGAGTATCAAGATGTCTTTCCAGAAGAGCTTCCGGGTATGCCTCCTCACCGGCCAGTTGAGTTCGTTATCGATCTTGAGCCTGGCACTGAACCCGTTTGCAAGCGTCCATACAAGCTTGGACCCAAGGAGCTGAAGGAATTGAAGAAACAGCTCGATGAACAAGAGCGTCTGGGTTTGATCAGACCGAGTTCATCTCCATGGGGTTGTGGTGTTCTTTTTGTCCAGAAGAAGGATGGCACGGACCGACTTTGTGTCGACTACCGTCCATTGAACAAGAAGACAATCAAGAACAAGTATCCACTTCCCAACATCAATGAGCTATTCGAGCAACTCAAAGGTGCCAAAGTATTCTCCAAGCTTGACCTTCGTATGGGTTATCATCAGATTTGCATTCGTGAAGAGGATATTCCCAAGACAGCATTCAGAACAAGCTTTGGTTCTTATGAATATACTATCATGTCTTTCGGCCTTGTCAATGCTCCTCCAACATTCTCCCGGATGATGAATTTCATCTTCAACCCCTATACCAATGAATTCGTCCTGGTGTATCTCGATGATATCTTGGTCTTCTCCAAGAATAAGAAGGATCATGCCAAACATTTGCGATTGGTGCTCGACAAGCTCAGAGAGTATCAATTCTATGCGAAGTTTTCAAAATGTGAGTTTTGGCTTGATGAAGTTCTTTACCTTGGTCACATCATCTCTGCCAAGGGCATCGCTGTTAATCCCGAGAAGGCGTCCGCAATTGTGAATTGGGAACCTCCTCAGAATGTCAAGCAGCTCCGCAGTTTTCTTGGTCTTGCAAGCTATTGCCGAAGATTCGTTGAGAATTTCTCTAAGATTGCAAAGCCTCTTTCCAACCTCCTCCAGAAGCATGTGAAGTATGTCTGGTCTCCTGAGTGTGACGTTGCTTTCAACACTCTCAAAGAGAAACTAGTCACAGCTCCTGTCTTAACTCCTCCTGATGAATCCAAGCCATTTGAAGTTTTCTGTGATGCTTCGCTTCAAGGTCTCGGTGTTGTGTTAATGCAAGAGAAGAAAGTTGTGGCCTATACCTCTCGTCAGTTGAAGCCTAACGAAAAGAACTACCCCACTCACGATCTTGAGTTGGCGGCAGCTGTCCATGCATTAATAACGTGGAGACATCTCTTGTTGGGAAGACAAGTGGACATATTCACCGATCACAAGAGTCTCAAGTACATCTTCACTCAGCCCAACCTCAACCTCAGGCAGACTCGATGGGTCGAAATGATTCAAGAGTACAATCCGAGTATTGAATATACTCCAGGCAAGGCCAATGTCATTGCAGATGCTTTAGGCAGGAAGGCTTATTGCAACAGCTTAATCCTCAAGCCATTCCAACCGGATCTTTGTGAAGCTTTCCGCAAGCTGAATCTCCAAGTTGTTCCTCAAGGCTTTCTTGCCAACCTCATAGTCTCTCCTACTTTGGAAGATCAAATTCGTGAGGCACAACTTCTTGATGCCATGGTGAAGAAGGTGAAACGTGGTATCGACAAGGGTCTTTCCAAATACAAGTGCTATCGCATTGATGACAGAGACACTTTGTTCTTCGAGGACCGGATTGTGGTTCCTAAAGGTGATCTAAGGAAAGTCATTATGAACGAGGCGCACAATTCTCTTCTTTCCATTCATCCTGGAAGTACGAAGATGTACCATGACCTCAAGCAGTCGTATTGGTGGACTCGAATGAAGCGAGAAATCGCTCAATTCGTGAATGAATGTGATGTCTGTCGAAGAGTGAAAGCAGAACACCAACGACCAGCTGGTCTCCTCCAACCTCTTGCTATCCGAGAGTGGAAGTTTGATCATATCGAAATGGACTTCGTGACTGGATTTCCAAAGTCCAAGCGCGGAAATGATGCTATCTTCGTTGTCATCGACAAGCTTTCTAAAGTGGCTCATTTCCTTCCAATCAAAGAGTCTATCACAGCAGCTCAGTTGGCAGAGCTATACACCTCCAGGATTGTCTCCTTGCACAGCATTCCACAATTGATTTCTTCAGATCGTGGAAGCATCTTCACCTCTAAGTTCTGGGACTCCTTCCAGAAGGCCATGGGCACAAACATTCGCTTCAGCACAGCTTTTCATCCTCAAACTAGTGGCCAAGTCGAGCGAGTCAATCAAATTCTTGAAGATATGCTCAGGGCTTGTGTCATTTCCTTTGGCATGAAATGGGAAGATTGTCTTCCATATGCCGAATTCTCCTACAACAACAGCTTCCAAGCGAGTTCGGGCAAGGCCCCATTCGAGATTCTCTATGGCAGAAAGTGCCGTACTCCTCTCAATTGGTCAGAGACTGATGAACGCCAACTTCTTGGCAATGACTTAATCACTGAAGCTGAAGAAATGTGTAAAGTCATCCGTGAAAATCTCAAAGCCGCGCAATCGCGCCAGAAGAGTTACTATGATAGTAAGCACCGTGATGTGGCTTTCGAGATCGGAGACCATGTCTACCTCCGCGTCTCTCCAATGAAAGGCACTCGTCGCTTCGGTATCAAAGGGAAGCTTGCCCCTAGATACGTGGGTCCTTTCAAGATCATTGGCAAAAGAGGCGACCTCGCCTATCAACTTGAGCTTCCTTCCAACTTCGCGAACGTGCACGACGTGTTCCACGTGTCACAGCTCCGCAAGTGCTTCAAGACGCCTGAGCGCACCATCAACTTCGAAGAGATTGACCTTCAAGAAGATTTGTCTTATCATGAGCACCCCGTTGCTATTCTTGAAGAAACTGAGCGCAAGACTCGCAACAAGTCAATAAAATTCCTGAAAGTGAAGTGGTCGCACCATTCCGACCGAGAAGCCACCTGGGAACGCGAGGACCACCTCCGTTCCGAATATCCGGAGTTCTTTCAGTCCTAGATCTTGGGACGAGATCCTCTCGTAGTGGTGGAGTGTTGTAACACCCCGGATGTAACTTTCCATATTTGTAACTCCAACTCTTGCCATTTTCGGCTATGTGCTAGGATTTTCCCTTCGTGGTCGGGTTTTGTTTTCCGTTTTGCATTTTGGTCATGTCATGCATCTCATATCATGTCATCATGTGCATTGCATTTGCATACGTGTTCGTCTCAGGCATTCGAGCATTTTCCCCGTTGTCCGTTTTGCAATCCGGCGCTCCCACCTCCTCCGGCGCACCCCTCTTGTTTCTTTTCATGAGCGGGTGTTGAACGTTCTTGGAATGGACCGAGGCTTGTCAAGTGGCCTTGGTATACCACCGGTAGACCACCGGTCAAGTTTCGTTCCATTTGGAGGTCGTTTGGTACTCCAACGGTTAACCGGGCAACCGCAAAGTCCATTTGTGTGTTGCAGCAAAAAACCCCTCAAAACCAGCTCAAAACACCTCTAAGTCACCTCCATGCTCTAGGTCGTTCGATCACGATCGTGTGGGCGAAAACCCCACCTTATTTGGGCTCTCCTAGCTCCCTCTAGCTATATATATGCATCCCTCCCGATTTACATTCGCAGTCCAAACCCTAACCCGCTCCTCCGCACCGCCGGACGTGTCCGCCCGGCACCGGACGAAACGGCCGCAGCCAGCCGCAGCGCGCCACGTGGCG